>NC_056735.1:640345656-640383156 GCF_019279795.1 Protopterus annectens | reverse complement strand
GGCCATCACCTGGTCATGAGCATCACCTACAAAAGCCATGCTGCCACCTATTCAAACAAGCTCTATCTCTGTAGTGCAGAGAGAGAGAGAGAAACAAATAAAACATAAACTGGAAAAGAGAAGAAAATAAAATAAAAGTTAGTGGAACATGTAAGCATATAATTGAATGTAGCTCTTGGTCTGTAATAATGGGAAATATGATTTGGAAGAATATATGTCCCAACAAGACTTGCTGTACTAATGTCCTGCTGAACAGCTGCTATGACCATAGCATCTGGCCCTCTCTGCAGTGGGAGAGATCACAGCCATACCTCTCAACTGTACAGATCTTCACAGAATGTCCAGATTTTCCCATCATACTATTTTGTCTGTTCCTGAAATCTGTACTTTTCTGGCAAACAGCTGAGGACTGAAGTCATCAAGTAATGACAAAAACTTGAGTTTAAGACTTCACATCCTTAAGAATATTCACGGTAATGCAAAATGTATCATTCTACAAACTTCATAAGTTTATAACAGGAATATTTAAAGTGTGTCCCTATTAATCCCCGCATCATTGTAGGCTTTGTCCAGATGTGATGCTCTAAGAAGTTGTGAGGTAGGATCACGGCTCAGGAGCCCAACTCACCTTAGGAAAGGATAGCTCACTTATGACAATTGCTGGGGTGTCTGTCAAACAGTTGTGACTGTGCCACTGCTAGGCCAGTTAATGGGATGTTGTCCAAATCGATGTTACCTGTAAATATGAGAATGACACATGTTTGTCTTGTAAAGGTAAGAGACCTATATAGGGCATGTGCATAGTAAAGTACTGTTGCAGACATGTGTTTTGAACTGCATGTAATATATTGCCTTAATAACATTCAACTGTACAGTGTTCTGCTGGACAATAAGCACATTTGTGATTGATATCTGTAGTCACATACACATATACCTGTATTATGCCAGTCACACCATTGGCAAGTCTGGGAGCAATGACAATGTAACATAATAGCCTACTTATGACTATTGGACATCTTCCAGGTTATCACAGTGATGTCAAAGCCTACTGTGCAATCAACTTACTAATGTATGGTGCAGCTATATTAATGAAGTATCAATATTGATGTCCCTTTTGTCACCCATTTATGTGTGCCATTGTCCAGATATACTGCTATAACAGACTGAGAAGTATGATTTTGCAGCAAGACTGTAAATACAGTGTGCCATACTAACAGAGAACAGAAATGTATAGCAGGTGTCCTCTGAGAACATGTATGTATGTATGCATATGTTCAGTTGGAAGGCCCAAAGCAAATACTTGGGTTTCAAGCAGTCAGGTACATAGGTTGTGTATGTTGCACATGTGTGTAATATCAGTGTCAGTGCATACAACATACATAAATGTGTACAGCTACTGGTTGTTGCATTGCCCTGACACTGGTATGGGTACTAGAGTAGGCATGATTATCAGGTAGTAATCAGACATGTGTCCAACTGTGTTATGACCTGCTGTCCATGCCTACCACTACCAGCTATATCAACACCTATATACAATGGATATCAGAAGTGTACACACCCCTGTTGGAATGCCAGGTTTGTGTGCTGTATGTGCTGTATGACAATCAGAACACAGAAAATCATTTCATAATGTTTCTCATCTTGAATGTGACCCCTAACCTGTAGAATTCAATTGAAAAACAATCAAAGGTGTTTCTAGGAAGGTGAGCAACTATTGCCAAGTGAAGATGTGCCATGATGTTAGAGTCCAAACCAAGATGAATGAATGCTGTAACCATCTTAAGAGGTGCATACACAACATATCATTTTAAGGGTGTGCACACTCATTCAAATGGCTTATTGTACTGATTATTATTACCATATGTTTTCACAGACCAGATTGTTATGTTTTCAATTGAATTGTATAGGCTATAAGTCACATTAAAGGTGTGAATTGTTTTGAAATTAGTTATTGTGGTGTCATGTTTCAATTACAGAAATACCAAGCATTGTAACAGGGTTGTGTACCCTTTATATCCACTGTAGCTATATGGATCTAGCAGTGCCTGACCTGTATAACCAGTCTCCACCAAGGTAGAGTAATCCCTTTTTGTGGACAGCAGCAATACACAAACCACATAATAGGTTGCTATATTGGCTGTATAGGGACACATAGGTGCAGGCAACAACTTGGAAGCAAGTCCACCTCTATCTGAGCAATCATGTAAATTCACAGGTGATTTCCTGTAAGCCTGACTATGACTACAAATCAGACATATCCACACCACCAAAGACAATTGCAACAGTGTCTCCATATATGTTCTCAGTCTCAGAGAAACAACACAATTCACCCTGTACTGGGGTAAAGCACACATTGTACACACATGCCATGGATATAGACAGCCTGCATCAGACAGGTTAGGGGGGAACATCACCACCTGTCCACCCCAGTTGTATAGGGGGATATGCAGATGAATCACTCTGCTCCCCTCAGCTGTTGTGAGCATGTACATACTGCCTACTGATGGCAACAACAGCAAATCTCCATGGAGCATGATAACATCACTGTCTGCCTCCTACATGAACCAGGCATGTGCCCGCAGCTCCATCACACACCACTGTCAAACACAGACCTGCCATCATCCACACACCATCCACATGGTAGATGGCTACTGTCAACCCTCTACACAGAAATTAATGGAGAATAGAGGATTATGTAATCAAGTGTCCAACATTAGGGGGAATAAGATAGCTCAAGGCCAGGAGTGTAACGTGCAAGCTGCTATAGCCATGAAAGATTGGAGGGTTATAGTGTAGTTTGGATTATTTGCAAGTAATATCCACTGTTGATGTGCAATTTGACAACTGTATGAGGTCCTGTGACCGTTTTCCTGTTTATGTCTTCCAGGTAAAATGCAGAGGACTTGCCTACCAGCATTCTCTGTTGGAGAAACTAACATCATCACCCAATATGTGATCGAACATTATGCCCTATTATTTGGATGGAGAGCAGAAGATGTGCATGAGAGGACCGCCCTGTGAAACACTCTGGTCCACAGGGTAAATGATGCCAGCCTGCAGAGCAGAACATATGAGCAGGTGCAGCATCGGGCCACTGACCTCATCAGCCATGCCTGTCAATGGGCTGCTGCTGTAGTGAGGGACCAGCTAGCCACAGGTGGGGGCCCAGCCATCCAGCCCCGACTGCACCCACCAAGGAGCTCCTCGCCAACCTTGGGGCACCTGCCCAATGCACAAGCCATGGACCTGAGGAAAGCATTATGGAGGTGGGTTGCACACACACACTGGGCAAGGAGCATGCAGGTAAGGGCCCAGTGGGGATTAATATTTGTATTGTATCTACATCCATGTGTCAGGTCAGATTGCAGTTGTGGATGGGGTTTTGTAATGCACAGAGGTGCACATCTATGGTGAGGATGGAACATTGTGTATTATTGGGGTTAGTACTGTAAATGTGCAGACATGCTCCATCCATCCTGTACCAAGGACACATGTGAGTCTGCTGATAATACCTGCTTCTCACAACTACCTAGGACCCTCTGGTCTGCATATGGGACAGCAGCCTGAATATGACAATGTTCTGTTGTTACCTGGCAATACCCTAGGCATGTGAAGGGCATGCAATTTACCATGCAGACAACTATCAGTAATAGCTATATTGCTTTATATAATAGCTATATTGCTTTATGTGCATGTTCATCTGTGTTGGGGTTAACAGCTTTGCATCACAGTCATCAGCACCGGGGCCCATCTGACATGGATTCAACATTCTTGAAACATACCTCACAACTTCTCAGTGCCAGGACTTCTGGAGAGAGGACAGAAAAATGGGCTGGACAAATGGCCTAAGATAGGGACATGTGTGACACATTAGTGGTATACAGTGGATATAAATTGTCTACACACCCCTGTTAATATGCAAGGTATTCCTGTTACATACAAATTAGGACCACAATATGTCAGTCCACACCTCTTCCAGCCTTTAATGTGACCCATAACATGAATAGTTCACTTGTAAAACCAAGCATCTGGACTCATGTATTTCACCTACAAGGCTGGCCACTTGTGAGGGTGGCAGACGTCATATCAGCATGATGTTTCAGTCAGGTATGATACCTCATGTTGTAAAAACAAGCTGGAAAGCCCGGTTAAGCAAAAACGGCACTTCTGCACCAGTTCAAAAGTGTTTAAAAGTTTGTAAATATTTATTCTCCAAATCACTCGTCCACCGACAGCAATAAAATAGAAAAAACAAATAAACGTGAAACGGTACATGCGTTTTTCGTTCCACTTAGTAGTCGAACTTCTTCAGACAAAAATACTTTGTTAAATTGCAGCTTTTAAATGCATACATATGCTCGCAATTACCATAATTAACTTGCCATTCATATTTTAAAGTACTTCCTGGTTTGCTGATCTGTTTTGGTGCGATGATACCTCATGTTGCCATATGTGTTAGTACACTCACTGTGGCCTATTTGGCTACAATATCACATACATGGGCATTGTTAAAGAAAACACAGACCACTTCTGACCACATATAGGTTGCAAATATCTGGATATTCCAAACACATCTGTACAGAGGACTGTACAATGGTTTAACCTGCTTCATGTGAGGCACATGCTGTTACCACACTATAAAAAGTAATGGCAGCAGGTAGCAGGAGGTGGTCACCAGCTGTGTATGGTATACACATCAAAATGGTATAAGCCACACAAGATATGATCCTCATACACACACACACACACACACACACACACACACACACACAAACAGTTGCCAGCATTGGGATTAGAACTACTGCCTATCTAGGTATATCTACTATAGTGCTATGCAGTTCTCAGACATGCCACAGAGCTTATACATCTCTACCTTCTCCAAAGATACTTCTAAGGTGGATGACATCAACAGGACTACTAGACTGGAGTGAGGGGAAGTGTAAAGGGTAGTACACAGGTCAAAAATGGTGTAACCCACACACTACATGATTCTCAAACAAACACTTACACACATCCAAACAGTTGCCAGTAGGTAGACTGGAACTCCTTTGTATCTATTTACTGCTATTATAGTGCTACCCAGTTATCAGACACGCCACAGAGCTTATACAGTTTCACTTAGTCCAAAGGTACTTCTAAGGTGGATGATATCAACAGGACTACTAGACTGTGGAGAGGGGAAGTGTGAAGGGTAGTACACAAGTCAAAAATGGTATAAGACAGACAGTACATGATTCACACACACACACACACACACACACACACAAACACACACACACACACACATACACACACACACACACACACACTTGCCAGTATTGGGATTCAAACTCCTGCTATCAAGTTATGTCTACTATAATGTTACACAGTTACCGCACATGCTATATAGCTTACTGAACTTTCACATGGACAAAGCTGCTAACTGCACAGCTGAGGTAAAGTATTACAGGTGGCAGAAAGTCTGCCTTCAGATCCACCTTTACATAATGCTAGTTCTTTCTGTCTTGCACTTCAGATAGCATTATAGCTTGGCACTTCACCAGTTTACTGTTTCAAGAAGTGTGGCACACCTGGAATCCATCAACAGTACTCGTTCATTACAGAAGTAGCCCCAGTACTTGCTAGTTATGTCCACCCCTCCTGGCCCTGGCATGATTGAAGGGCAGTTTTCTGTGCTTTGACCCATTAGCCTGGTGCACTTGTTCATTCTGAGGCACTGTTGCAACTGCCTCATGTACATAGACAACCCTCCCCTCTAAACTCCAAACACTCAGACCTGTGAGAGTTACCCGTATATCACCCAATGTGGACATACGCACTCTCCAGTAAAGACTGGACTAGCAGGTCAAAAGGATAAGATCAACACCTGCACCACACCATGTGGAACACATAGCTCACCATGACACCCACTGTGACAGCCATGACATACAGTGAAAAGCCACACACCCACCTTCACAGAGGCACTCAATGGACATTTACCCAAACAGTACAGACAAGCAAGACAGGCACCCACTCAGACACCACAACATGGCACATGCCAAGGGACAGATATTTAACCTACACAGTGTGCCCTTCAACCTAAGCTCGTAATGCTAACCACCTTGCACAATACAGTGATCATGGGTAGCTCAGTACTGAGGCACACACACATATACAACTCACTAAGTTGAATATGGAGCTGGTAACAGCCATATATCTATCACATGCAACCATCCAACACATGACACAGCCAGTCATGACACTCCACAACAACTACGGTTATCACTCTGTATCCATGTGGGTGTGAATGACCTGGGACACACCTCCCTGGACTTCATGACAAGAGACGTGGTTGAAGTTTCTGACTATGTGGTCCAGGCAGGTGTGACAGTAGCCCTGAGCAGTGTGCCACCATTACCCAGAATGACACTGTGGTACTATCAACAGACTGACTGCTACATTGGCTTACATGTTTGGTGTCATTCTCAGGGAATCCAGTACCTCTCTGCTTGGGATGACATGATTGACAGAACCCAATGACTTGCCACAGATGTCCTCAATCTGTCAGCACTGGGTTTCTAGGTACTTGCTACCCCTATGATGCTGTATTAGGCAGTGTTCCTAATGTAATTACCACCATAACAGCTAGACATGTATGCAATCTGAGGGTCCTGCTACTCAACAGTAGACATCTGTCAGGATGCAGTCACTCAAAACACTCATTGAAGTGGAGGACATTAACATGTCTGCTGTAATGGAGAGGTGGTTCACAGCAGCAGACAGCATCCCTGCAGTATCAGGCTATATCATATTCCACAGCTGTCAGCCCCCAAACATGGACCACACCACACCTCCACAGGTGGTGGCTCCATATTCAATATAGACAGGAACACCTCCAGGCTAGTATCCAGGCATAATGCATTGGAGATACGTTTGGTACAACTGCCTTGGGGTAATAGTGCAATCCAGACCATAGCCTGCTATGGGTCCACATCTATGTCCCCAGACTGTCAATGCACATTCCTCAACACCCTGCCAACAATGATGGTCGAATGCAACACTGACATAGTATGAGACTTCAACTACCCCTACATCACCTGGGGAAAGTAGCCAAGCATCAGTACAGTGGCCCAACACTTCCTGGGATTCATTATTGCTAATACCTTTGACTGGCTCATACTGACCCCCAGTAGAGGATGCAACAACCTTGACTCTATGGGACTGTTGCTCATCCACAGTTGCCAGTCCCTGCATGGTGCGGTACACACAGGCTGTAAACAACATGGAATTCAACATGTCAGCCACACCCCCCACAAGGGTAACCACCAAAACCTCTCCAAAGCTGACTTTGCAGCCATAAAACCAGGAGTGGATGACTTCACTGCACCCATGGCAATGGGAATAACTGCATGATTGTGGAATCATACACATATGCACTGTACAAACAGGTACATTAATGCATGGTACTAGCAGAGCCAACAGAACCCAGACACTATCCTCCAAACACTGGGAGAAAATGTGATGGTCCCCTGCCATTACTAAAGTGTACAACAGAAGGAGGACACTGTTGCAGAGAAAGGTGGTGTCCCATGACTGTTGAACTCCCTTATTAGCCTCAAACACAATGTGGGATCCCTCATGGAATCCACTACAGGCATCTATGAAGGTAGACATGCAGCATACCTTTGATAGGTACATCAACAACCTCCACAGCATTAAACACAAGTGCTGCGAGTTACTGCACAATGCTAATACCTATCCTGAGACAACAGATATTGGCCACAGTCTTGGCAACACATTCAGTGCCAGTTTTACCCCTCTCTCCCCCAAGTGGAGTGCTGTATCCTGTTTCTGTTCTAGGCATCTGTGTGTCACCAGGATCTGGCCCTGTAGCAAGAGCAAGGAGTATGGCAGTGTGGTGACACATCCCCCATGTCTTAGGCAGGGTACAGCTGTATCTGCATGGATTTCCCAGGTCTGTAACACAGTGATTGCTTATGCCTCACAGATTATAGGGCTGTGGGTTGTACATAAGTATATGTTGATTTAAATCATCTCTAGTAGAGTGGACAATGGTACATGTTGTTGTTTGGACACACCTCTGGTTGCTAATAACCATAGCCACGGGGGATATTCAGTAACCCAACACATTGAGATTACTATTCACACACACACACACACACACACACACACACACACACACACACACACACACACACACACACACACACACACACACACACACACACACACACACACACACACACATTGGCCAGTACTGAGATCCATAGGTTCATTGCTTCATAGGGGTGTAGTAGGTGAATGGGCCTGAAGGCTCTACAAGGCTAGCCCAAGGGAATACCCTGGCATCAGGCCACATGACAATAGTCCCCATTGTGGCTCAGGAGTATAGTCACTGGAGTGGTCCCCAGAGTAGGTATCGTATTCCCCATCCACCCATCCAGATTTCTATTGTGGGTGGCCAGTGATGTGCACTGCTTCACATGTATGTGATTTATATTCCATAACATGGACAGTGTCTGGGTTGTGCCCCTGTCCCACATGCATGACCTATGAAGTGTGAAAGTGTGCTTGAGGTCTCTGGGGCATGTTGTGTGGATAGATTGGTATCTTCAGATGTAGCATTCCTGACCTAGTTTGGTGAGACATGGCTGTGTAACTGAGGTAGTGATTGCACCTAAATAGACAGAATGATGCAGGGATTCATTGGAGTTAATGGAGTCTGCCCACACAGGGCATGTGTATAAGACATGGTATTCTCTTTGTGGGGTATGTTTGCAGACGCTACAGTTGTTGCAGTTGTCCAGTGGGGAATATGGTAAAAGGGTCACTGTACACATTGATTGGGCTACTGAAGGGATGGTACAGGGTGACCATGTCCTTTTTCTTGCTGGATAACACACAGTCAGGAGGTGTTACACATCAAAGTACTTTCTGATGTCAGTGACACTGTTGTGGTCAATAGGCAGCTGACTGTCAACCTGTGTTCCCCATTCTGTTATAGCAACATCACTGTTCAGTGGACTACAACCAGTATATCACTTCATGTGAGCCATGGTGTTTTCAAAGGTAATGGTGGCACATCTCTTGGCATTGACATAATGTCCAAGGTTCTTACAGCAGTCATAGGTGTCAAGTGGGCTTTGTGCATAATGTCAACATCACATGGATTGGGAGTGCTACCTACCACCAATACAAAAAAAAAAGTGTTTTGCAGAAGCACTAAGCTTTTCTCTGAACTGCTGTCACTGGAACAAATACACAAAGTCATAATGTTCCTTTATTGTTTTACCAGCAATTAAAATTATCGCCAAGCAGGTTAACAGTTGATGAATTGATCAAAATCAAAACAGGAAAATAGAACGAGCGCTATCACATTTTACTGTAATACTGAAGCAGGCTTTTGTCACAATGAACACAGAAAGGCAAAATGTGTGTTTGTAATTAGGATATGTAAATAAACGCATCAATTAAAAATAAATATAACAAAAGATTAAAATTTTCTATTTTAAAAAACAACGTTTTCTCAACTATTACAGCAAACACGCATAATCAATATTTAGTACCAAGTATCGTTTCGTCAGTTTCATAACTAGAATACATTTAAAGTCTAATGGAATTTCCTCTCCATTGTTTTTTTTCAATCATACCTTATTTTCATACACACCCTTAGGTTACAGTATATGAAACTCTGATTGTCTGTTTTAAAAACTTTTTTTACTTTTCACATCGTCGTTAGTTTATCTGTGATTTTAAAATTTTTAAAGCAACTTAAGCTGTTATGAATTCAAATGAAAGTCTGCTTAAACAACTTTTTCATCCCAAGTATATTCAATCAAAAGAACTTCCCTTCTTGTTTTCAAATCTTTTGACATTTTTGAATATGCCAAATAATAATGTGAAACAAAAAGATTTGTAAAACTATCTTTTGATTTGCTTGTATGCGTTATTTAACCCGCATGATAAAAATTGTTTATCTATATAATTACTATATTTTAACTTGATTTACTTTTTAAATTAAAAATATAAATAATCTAAAACCTGCTAATAAATATATTAAATATTTTTATATTTTAATATGACTATATATTATTATACAATATAAATTATAACTTATACTGTTTTAAAAATTTTTATCAACTTAATTAATAGTTCCGTTTAATATAATATAATTTCAGGACTAAAAATACAAGTTGTTGGCAGTAATAAAACCCTATATAAAGATAAATTAATAAATTAAAATTATTATATTATTTGCACTAAAATTTTATAATTTATATTATATATATATTATATCAGATAAATAAATAAATTAATATATATTAATTATATTTATTTAATTTAATTAAATTTATATTATAAAATATAATTTATTTATTATAAATTTATTAATTTAAAAATAAAATTAAATAATTTTAATTATTAAAATAAAAATTAAATATTATATTAAATAAAATTTATTTATTATTTATTTATTTCCTTGATGAAAAATTAAAAAAAAAATTAAAATATTATCAATATTAATATAAATATAGCATTATATATATTTTTTTTAATATTTATTTGATTTATGGTATATATTTTTAAAACAATTTTAATCAAGTGTATAACTAATTTTTTTATAAACGATTCAATATAGTATATAAGAATTTTGTACTGCCACAACAAGAATTTAGTCCAAAAAAAGCATTATATTAAAAGCAATTAGTGAATAAAGAATTTCCGGTGACTTGAGGTAAAAACAGGTTTTAATATAATTCTTCATCCAACTAGACGTTATACTAAAATTCGAGTGTTATATTAACGATTAGCGGGTTAATATTTTTAAACAATTTTTATTTCCGATTTGGTTTTAATTGGCAGAGTAAGCATAATGTTGGCCATACAACGTTATGGCTTGACACAGCAACCCGTAAAAATGTTGGTGCACAATATTGTTTGACACATAATTTGCTGCATTTAGTAATACAAAAGATTGAAAATTTGATGGTACAGATAATTTGAATATACTTAAGGATTTTTATTTTAGTTTAAATGCGGTTTAATTTGTATTTTGTCATGAGGATTTAACACTTATTTTGAATTGATTTTCAGATAAATGTTCATTGTAACGTATGATTTTATTGTGTTTTTGATTAGTTTCATAGCGCAACGAGTGAACGGTGTAATGAAAATTATTATTGAAAGCTCATTTTGATTTTGATACTACGAAATTTATTCTAGTTATGTGTTTTTTTAAAGCGTGTTGTTTCTTTGTAAGCGAGCTTTAGTTTAAACGAAAACAAAGTTTTATTTTTTTGAAATTTAATCTCTTGTTATAGTGCTACCACCCACCTTACTGTTGTATGCAAATATTTCAGCAAGAGCACTTTTGTGATCTCCTTCACCTCAGAAGGGTAGATCCCAAGCATGAGAGGACATGGGTCCGTAACCTGTGTGACACCAGTCATGTCTGGTCATCAGTTTGACATGGAGTCCACTGCATTCACACCATGGGTACTATCAGTGAGGCAGTTTTCAGGAGAACTACTCATATAGTAGTTGATGCCTAGCCAAGTGTGTTTGTGTATGATTCTTGGGTGGAGTATGGTCGCTGAGTATTATAAGGGTTGCCTATATTGTTAACTATTCCATACTGTCACACAGTCATTGCACATGGCACTACACATTTAGGACTGTGGATTGTCTACACCAACCTCTATGGTGTTTGACAACTGTTGGCCTTGTAATGTGGACATTGGGACATATACTAGGTCATCAATATAATAATTTAGCAAAACCCACCCCCTCAATGGATCATGTTATTACACAATCACACCAACACCCCCACAAGATACTGATGACAGACACAGACACACACCCACACACACACACACACACACACACACACACACACACACACACACACACTTGCCAGTACTGAGTTTCAAACCCCTACCTATCTATGTATTGCTACTACAGTGTTACACATTTATTGCATGCACTTCTGAGCCTACAGGATGGATGTTGTCCCAAGGTACTTCTAAGGTGAGGAACCTCACCAGCCCTTGTAAATACTGGCATTGGTTGATGTAGTGGGTGAGAGATTACATAATAGACTTTACTCTACACACACATTTACATTTGCTAGGAGTGAGGTTCGAAAATCTATCTAACTTTGTTTTCAGACCTTTATGTTATGCATTTACCACACACACCACTGACCTTACATGGTTTTGGGTAGCCAATAGAAGCTAAGGTGAATGATATCTGCAGGGCTGCTAAAGTAGGGCACTGCAAAGTGTACTGGTTGTAAATGGGGCCAAAATCTTTAAGGTATGAACACACACACACACACACACACACACACACACACACACACACACACACACACACACACACACACACACACACACACACACACACACACACACACACACACACACACACACACACACACACACACACACACACACACACACACACACACACACACACACACACAAATTTGCCAGGAATGAGATTCAAAACCCTACCTATGTAGTTATTGCTACTACATTGTTATGCATTTATCACATGTGCCACAGAGCTTATAGGTAGAACAGTGTCTAAACATACCGCTAAGCTGCTGTGGCCATACCTCTCAGCTGTGCAGATACACCCAGGTTATCCAGAGGCAGTACTTATATCTGGTCAGTTTACCTAAGCAGTTTTGTGGCTATTCATTCATGGGTTTTCAGTCAGGGGGTAGTATGGGCAGACATTAGAGTTTCAGACTTCGCACACTCCATGATAACCATGCTTCTACACCCCCTCTGTTATTCTATCCTCTTTCTAACATTATGAAAGCAAAATCTCCAAGGTATCCCTATAGTTGGGCCTTTATCCTAGTAGTAGTTATAGCCTGGTACACAGTTCTTGCAGTAGGACATGGGGAGGCATGCTACTGGCATTTGTCAGCATGGCCTTACATTTGTTTTCTGTTTACTGTGTTAGGTTGTTAGTTAGGACCCCCTGACATTCTGTACATTGGCACTATGGGTGAGGCATGGGCCTTTGCCAGAGGACTGTAGGCCATATGAGAGTGCTGCAGGCCATCTGTAGCAGGCCAGTGCATTCTGTCACTCATACGTTCCCAGGCTGCAAGCCAGTGGATTACCATGGGGTAACAGTGCTAAGTGGCTGAGGTGTTCCTGTCAGTTCTTCCTGTTTGTACTGATCCACAAGTCAGGATGTGGTGAGGTTGCTGCTTATAGCTAGGGACACACCTGCATGGGACACCTATTCAGGATGCAGCATCATGTATGTATTCCCACACAGAGATGGGTTCATGCTGTACTCATTCCCTACAGCAAGGATATAGGTTCATAGGTTTATAAGTAGGTACTAGGGTATTGGCCCTAGTTTCTATATAAGCCTAGCCAAGAAGGTATCCTGGCTTTCGCCACCCAAGAAAATTACTTTCCTGTGCCCCTGTTGAGCTGAGCCACAAAAATAATCCCCGAGGTGAATGTCCTGTCTCCCATCCAGTCATCAAGATTTTTCTTGAAGAGCGCTAATGAGGAGCTTTGTTTGATATAGATAGGTAGTTTGTTCCAGAGTATGGGAAATCTCTGGGACAGGAATCTATCCCTCCAGCATGTTCTGTTTATTGTGGTGACAGGGTTTAGGTCCCTAGAGTGTGTAGCTCGGAGGGATTGGGATTTCTTTAAGTGGAGCATGTCCAACAGCTTGCCTCTGAGTAGGCGATATGCGACAGAGTAAAGCTGGAGTTTTTTTAGATGGTCTGCATAGGGCATCTGTTTGAGGCTGGTAATCCTCTTTGTGAAGTATTTCTGTGGCCTTTCTAGTTGTTGTAGATGTCTTGTGAGGTACATACCAAAAGGGGCATTGTACTCTATAATGGGTCTAATGAGTGACGAGTAGAGGGGAACAATGACCTTTTTTTCCTGGATGAGAAACTTTTGTGATGAGGTGTGCCATGTAGAAGGATTTCCTGACTATTGTGGTGATGTGATTATCAAAGGAGAGAGTACTATCCACCTGTGTCCCAAGGTCTCTTATCACGCCTTCAGTGTTAAGTAGACTACCGCCTATGTGGTAGTTCATGGGTACAGAGTTTTTACCAAAAGGGATGAAAATGGACTTTTTGGCATTGAGCTTGAGGCCATGGCTTTGACACCAGACATCTGTCTCAGTGAGGCCCTTTTGTAGGATGTCCACATCATTAGGAGTTTGTCCTTCTGTGTTAGCCTGTACTTCTGAGAAGTAGATACTAAACAGGAGAGGACCCAGGACTGAACCCTGTGGTACTCCACTTGTCACTGGTCTGAAGTCAAATTTGGAGTCTGCTACTTTCACAGTGTGGGTTCTGTCAATGAGTCAGCTGGCAGCCTATCTTGTGACATAGGGATTTATACCTAGTTTAGTGAGTTTATCTATAGCTCCAGAGTGGGGGATGGTGTCAAAAGTCTTGGTGAGATCTAGATAGGCTGTGTGAACCACCTTACCCTCATCTATGGCTTTGGTGACCACTTCAAAGAAGTCTATCAGGTTTAGGAGACATGATCTGCCTTTTATAAATCCAAACTGGGTGGGGTCCAGAATTTGGAGATTTCCAGTGTCATTGTTTATAAGTTCCATGATGATAACGTTCCATAGCCTTGCAGACCACGCTCATCAGGCTAATGTGATGGTAGTTCTCGGGGTCCATGGTGGCTCCCTTTTTGTGGTGTGAAATGACCATCACTTTGCGCCATTCAGTTGGCACAAAGCCTGAGGTGAGGCTATGATTGAACATTGTACTTAGGTGGGGTGCCAGTTCATTCTATAGTTCATGTAGAACACAGCCTGGGATTTTGTCAGGTCCCATGGATGCTGTGTTTTTGGCTTTGGAGAGTGTGTTTTTTACATGTGCTGCCATGATTACAGGAACTTTGCATTCTTTTGGTATAGAGATTGGCCTTTTAGGCATGAGAGTGGGGTAAAGTTAGCACCAAACTTATCTGCCAGGATGTTGGCAATATCAGTTGGTTCTGTAAATTTAGTGCCATTGTGCTGTAGCTCAGAGCAGATCTGAGTGTTGCCATTAAGATTCATGACATAGCTTTAGAATGCTTTGTGGCTGTCTTTAGAATCAATGATGATTTTGTTTTCATAACTTGCTTTGGAGGATTCTATGATGGATCTCAGCTTTTTACTGAGGCTGACCAGGAAGTTCATCCAATCATAGGATTTTATTCTTTTTTGCAACAGTTTCTTTCTTCTGTTGTAGAGTTTGTTTATGGCAGGGGACCACCAGATTGGCTTTCTTTTTTTGGAGTATCACATTTTGGTTCTGTTAGGGATTGCATGATCCTTGCACCTGTGTAAGTGCTTATAAAGTACATTTGTGTAGGATTTTGCAGTTGTACCTCTATTATCTGTCTGCATGGGTGTCATGAAGTTTTCCACTTCTGTCTTAAGAAGCATGAAGTTGGCTTTGGAGACATTTTTTACGGTGGTTTCCCTAATGGGGAGTGGGGTCGGGATGTGGATGTCTAGGGTGATTAGCTTGTGGTCGGATCTGACCAATGAGGAATTGACCTCTGGTGTGGAACACCGGTTGCCCACATACTTCTCAACCTGAAACATCAAAAATCTGGACAAGGCCCATGAAAAATAGGTACAAATCTGTATGCTGATTAGCATCTAATTTCCATACATAATTACATAACCCCACCCACTCCAATGGAATTGTGGGATACCTACTTTCAAATGCAAACTGAAGAACAGGCTACCAAAATATTGCATCAGAGTCCCCTTGCAGCCATTTCCAATGTCCCATTACCTGGTGATTTCACCCCATTTACCATAAACACTAATGTGTGAATACTGCGTTACTTCTACAATGATTATTTGGAATCTATTTTTACATTTTGCAGATCAACAATGCACAAACACTAATAGACATTTGTTAAACAAAGCAATGCTGTCTCACAATGAAAATAGACTTGGAATTAAAACGTCTCTGCCCTTGAGACTCACATTCATTGAAATAGCATTGAAACCCACACCACATCCAAAGAAAATGCATCTGGACAGTGGTGGAAAAAGATTACCTTTGGGCTATTTTCAAATCTTTGGCCCCTTGCGCACAAAACAAGAACATACATGTGTTCTTTTCTTTGATACACCTTCCTGACTTTATTAAGTTATATTTCTTGTATACTACAGCACACTTGTTAGACAGAGCGCATTTTAAATTTATTGTTTGAACATTCTTCCAGTAGGCTGTACTGTAGGCAATAAAACAAAATCCATGAACCAAAAATGACAAAACTGCCCAATTCAGAACATTTCCATCATAAAAGTCTACTGCCACACTCACACTATAAATAGAATGACAGTAGTGTAATCCATGGGCATCTTGTACAGCTTCTAGCACTTATTTTCAATTTCAGTTTTTTTGGGGGCAGGGCAAAAGGTCATAAACCAGGGCCACATTTTAAACACTGCTTGTATAATTTTGGAAAGTTGCCAGAATAAAACCCAATACCCTATACATTACAGTCAGAGCAACATACCACTATGCCAAATCAGCAGTTTCCTGAAAAATAGGAAGACTGAAACTTAATGGCTATCATTTAGTGAATTCAGTTCTCACTTCTCACCACAGCTCTCAACCTCTTAGCAGAAAAAACCTGGAAAAAACAAAGCATATAATGGGGAGTACAAATTACATTTTCACTTCTCACCATAGCTCTCAACTTTTAGAACAAAAAACCTGAACAAAGCTCACAAGTGATGGTGGCTAGGGACTTACCAGGGACACATTTTAAACATTGCTTGTATAATTTTGGAAAGTTGCTAGAATAAAATGTGTTACCACCATGCATTTCACTGGCAAGTTTTGAACCCAGGACCCTATGCACTACAGTCAGGGCAACATACCACTATGCCAAATCAGCAGTTTCCTAAAAGATAGGAAGACTGAAACTTAAAGGCTATCATTTAGTGAATTCAGTTCTCAATTCTCACCATAGCTCTCAACCTCTTTGCACAAAAAACCTGGACAAAGCCAATAATGGAGGAATATAAATTCTGGTCTCACTTCTCAGGTTGTACCCTAATATTTTCCAGTGTATCAAGAAATGGGGAGTGGGAATCCTGGGGCATGGTGGGGGATCTGTAGCAAGCTACAATTTGGATTGTGGTCTTGCCCAGAGTTAGTTGCACTTGGATAATCTCGGATGCATTATGCTGAGCAACTAGTCTGGAGGTGTGGATATCCTTAATGAATATGGACACACCTCCACCTTTAGTGTTTTGGTCCAGGTGTGGTAAGAATTATAGCCTGGTAATGCAGGGGTGCTGTCTGGTGCCTTGATCCAGGTCTCTGTCACTGCACAGATGTTGATGTTCTCCATTTTAAGGAGTGCCTCGAGTGAGTGCATTTGAGGTTTAGACTTTTAGCATTGAGTAGCATTACCCTCAGATTTTGCTTGCTTGTACCTGTTACAGTGGTGAGTTTGCCATTTGAACCTTGCCTAAAAAGGAACTATAGGGGTGGCAAGCATCTTAGCCAATATCCGGAGACCCAAGATGCAGGTCATCTCTGGCAAAGCATCGTAGTCTGTCGATCATGTCATCCCAAGCAGACAAATACTGGATCCCCCTTAGAATGACACCAGTAGCTTAGCCAATTGTTGAATTCAATAATTTTGTCCATGTACTGTGGTATCATTCTGGGTGATGGCAGGATGCTACTCAGGACTAGGGTCATACCTGCTGGGCTACAAGACCAGACACTCCTCCATGTCCCTTTTCATGTAGTCCAGGGAGGTATGTCTCAGGTCATTCACACCAACATGGGCAATGACAGAGTCATATTTGTACTTGTTGTGGAGTGACCTGAGTGCTTGTCTTATGTGGTGGATACTGGCACCCGACAGGCAGCTGACAGTATCTTTCTCCTTGTTTAGCCTGTTGAGTGTGCCTGATTATAGAGTCACCTATGACTAGACTGTTGTGTACATTGTTATGCCTTATGGGCTGTGGTTGAGTGGCAGAATGAGTTTGTAGGCTACGTGTCATTTGGGTTGTGTTGTGGGGTGGAGGTTGCTTGTGTTTCTGCTTTGGAGGTCCCTGTTGCTTTGGTAGATTTTTATTGAGAGCCTCCATGAATGTAGGTGTGTGTTTTGTGTTTCTATCTGTGTGTTTTGGTGGTGTAGGTTTTGAGGGACTATGTGATGAGTGTAGTGTGGTGCAAGGGTTTGCCCTCTCTTCTTGACTTTCTAGTCCAGTCTTGGGTGAAGGGAGCTTTGCTTCCAGTTTGGCTATATAAGTTGTAGTGTTGGGTGATAGGAGGAGAGGGTTGTATGTGTTCATGAGGCAATTGCTGCATTGCCCCAAGATGCCCAGATTCATTAGGTAGACATGAGAAAACATCGGGAGCTGACCCTTAGACATGCCTGGATAGGTGCTTATTTATTAAGTACTAAAACCTGTTTTCCTCTAGACAAGTGAGAAAAATTGAGTGCTGTAGTAATTTGAAGCTCATTTAGTGCTTACAATGTGTTCTGAACAAGTGCCGAGCTCAAAGAAACAGATTTCAGTCCTAAAACTGGCTAGTTCTAAGGGAAAATTTGAAGAGCAGACTTTATGGCACTGGGAATAGTTTAACCCTAGCTAAGTGCCAGGGGCTCAGAAGCTTATAAACCAGAAGTGTCCAACCCGCGGCCCTTAGAACTCTTCTATGAGGCCCGCGACCTTTCCTACAAGTTTAGTATATGCATGTGCTATATGCATGCATGTAAATGCTTTTTTTTCCATACCCGTGACAAATGTTGGTGTGCGTATGCACTAAAGCACCCTTAGCAGTTTGTTTTTTTGTCTGTGTTCCCACCGCTGTGTTATTTCGCACCGAAGAAGCAACGTATGTGTGTCGTAGTGCTGAGAGAGTTGTACGGGGTATGGATTTGCCATCCATGGATTTCTAAGGGACAGCACCTAACCACAGTAATAGGTAAGTGCGAGTGAGTGAGTGAGTGCATGCATGAAAGCAAAGTGTGTGTGTGCGTGAAAGTAGAAGAAGAGTGTGTGATTGTGTGTGTCTGCAATTAGACATCTTTTTGCCTTCACCCTATTTTCTGGTCTGTTCTTTATAAAGGTCTGCTTTTCAGGAACGCCTGGTTTGGAATGGAAGAGCTTGCTAGGTATGCTGGGGAGCTGCTTTGAAGGGCACTCCCACCATTGAAATTGTTTTTTCTTTCATATAGGAGCAGTTTATCAGTGCGGGATAGGTTTGCTTTGTTTTTTTACTGCTATACTGCCCATAGATTTGTAACAACAAAAAAGCTTGCTAAAACCTATGGTTCCCTAAACATTTCTGTGAGTCTATTATTAGCACACAGAAAAACAACACTTAATTTCAACTACCAATCAACCGCTTTCACCACAACTATACAAACATGTACAGTATTTACTTAAGAATATATGAATCTGACTGCAGACAACAACTAGAATTACAAAGAAGACATACGTGCTTGACCCAAAGACAAGCAAGTTAGCATTTTTGTACATTTGCTGAAAAGTCTATTTGTCATTGCTGTTATTGTCAGTGAGTTGCATCAAAAATTGTTATGAGGGACAAGGGAAAAGCATGTGGACAATCAGGGATGCTGTTCTAAAGTATGTACAGCTGAGAGTTATGGGAGGTGGCAGTATGATAAACAGTATTGTCTGTAAGTATGTGTCTCAGCTGCCCTGAGTTCTGCAGGTCATCTCCAATTGTTCTCCTATTTTGCTGCTCTTCTTGTAAAAATCTGTTACTGGTTCAGATAAATGATAATTTTGAAATGGTAGTCACAATAAAACATTTGTGGATTTTTTAAATAACACAATACTTTTTTCAGTAAATTACTCATCATGGAAAAACTTTTTTTTTTTTTACCAGCTCAGAGTTTACCTTAAAAAGAAACATGTACATTTCACAGTTACAGGCTATCTTAAGGAAAATGCCCTGGTAGCAAGTTTTATGTGTACCGTGTTTTGTTCATTTAATGTTAACAGAATTGAATAACAGCTGAATAACACAACAGTTCCTTATTTTACGTCAGGTCTTCAGAAACAGCCCCTGTGTCCCTTCATTAATGATTAATGCCCCACATTCAGTGTGTACTGTAACTACATAGGTGAGTTCCCTCTTAAATTTAAACAGGAAATAGTATTTTATCTGTGTGTGCTACAATTTTGTTTTATTGACACTGAATGTTCATTTGTTTTTTTGCAATAAACATTGTGCATAAAAATGCACCCGTGTAATAAAACCCAAGGAGATTAAATAATGGATAGTGAGCTACTGGCCACATCCAAAACAGAAAGGGGCCTAAGGTATAACGACATTAGTATTTATAAAAGAGGGTAGCCTGTGCAAAAAGACAGTAAGGAAAGTGTGGTGAATCCTGGGTACACAGGGTAGAAGCACTGGCAACTGAAAACAGAAATATATTATTTCTCTGTACATTTGGTCAGGCCATGCTGAGAGAACTAGAAATCTTTTTGGAGATCCCACTTGTGCAAGGCTAGTAACAGAATAAAAGCTTTGCAGTGAACCAGAAGTTCTCATCATAACAATTATAAAGAGTGGGCAAAGATGTTTAACATATTCCCTGGAAGCATGAAAGGAGAAGGGGCATGATGCCAACATTGTGTCCACTCTCATCTACCCACTTATCTCCTTGAAAATAGCCATGCATCCTCTATCAAAACAGCTACCTCTGAGCAAGGTTCAGCCATGCTGCTGAACGTATAAGTGACATATACACAACACGTGCCTTCAGGCAGAGTCACATTAGTTGTGACTGTTTGAAGACTTCATTTTGTGGTTCTTTTGCCATGCTAATGTGATAGGAAAAATACAAGATATTTTTCTCACAATCAAGAAAAGCAACAAAAACTTCCCTTTTCTGAATGCACAGATTTCAAAGGCATTGAAAATGAACATTATAGAGCTGAAAGTCTGACTTACAGATACAAATAGAAAAATAATTTGAGTTTAATGATAATCTGTGCTCAGGTTTCTGAGCAATTGTCAAAGAATTATCCTGATTATGACCAGTCTGTAACACTATTCCATTATGAATATATTACGGTCACTCAAATATGTTACATCTGGAATTATACATTCAAAAAGTCTAAATTTAATGTGGGTGATTATCTGCATTTTCTGTTTCTTTGCTATATGTCAATTTTGTCCTTCACTTCTGATTGCATTAGTATCAGGCTATTACATGATGGAAGGTTATCTGTTTCTCTGCGGTGTGCAGAAAAGGATTTATTGCAGATGGTTGAATTCTTGCCTAGAGACTGACAGTCTGATATGAAATAAATGTCAACTGCAATGTGATTATTCAGGGATTCTGTTGCTGTAGTTTGCAAATTTAAATATCACTCATTTTAGGGCAGACTTTCAGATAATATTTATAAGCATACATATTTAAATAGTGTTAACCTTTGTGCCTTGTATAAAAAGGTGACTCATGCAACTAGGGCTCAGAGTGTACATTACTGTGAACACACACATTTTTGTGACTTCGGACATAGAACTTCTCACACTGTAGTTACACCACTTGTATCCAGCCTGTCACATTTATTATAAATAAAGCAGGGAAGGGGGCTGTGATTCCATCCTTAGCCTATCTTTTAAGAATAGTTATAATTTAGTTGATAGGAAAGTAAAGAGTGTGGGTGAGGAAATAGTTGCTTCAGAGTTCCATTTTATTGTCTAGAAATGGTTTCTTTAATGCCGAAATTACATATGACTGTAATGATACTTAGAAACTTCTCATTAAAAGTGTGCAATGGAAGACGCTGTAAAATTGGTCTAGTTTTAACAACAGTTGGAAACCACCAAATACAGCAAAACGTGAATAATTTCAGGGACAGATTCCAAAGCTAGAAATGTGCCTTTCCAAAGGGGTGCTCAGTTTGAGAATACCACTGATAAACCTTCTTTTATCTTCAGACCAGCCTGTCCAGACAGCAGTACAAAAGCAAGAAAGATTGCCAGTGCCATATTTCAGGGACAGATTCCAAAGCTAGAAATGTGCCTTTCCAAAGGGGTGCTCAGTTTGAGAATACCACTGATGAAACTTCTTTCATCTTCAGACCAGCCTGACCAGATGTAGCATGTCTTTAATAATTTCAGGGACAGATTCCAAAGCTAGAAATGTGCCTTTCCAAAGGGGTGCTCAGTTTGAGAATACCACTGATGAACCTTCTTTCATCTTCAGACCAGCCTGTCCAGACAGAAGTGCAAAAACAAAAAAGATTGCCAGCGCCATATTTCAGGGACAGATTCCAAAGCTAGAAATGCACCTTTCCAAAGGAGTGCTCAGTCTGAGAATACCACTGATGAATCTTCTTTCATCTTCAGACCAGCCTGACCAGACAGCAGTGCAAAAGCAAAAAAGATTGCCAGTGCCATATTTCAGGGACAGATTCCAAAGCTAGAAATGTGCCTTTCCAAAGGGATGCTCAGTTTGAGAATACCACTGATGAAACTTCTTTCATCTTTAAACCAGCCTAACCAGATGTAGCATGTCTTGAATAATTTCAGGGACAGATTCTAAAGCTAGAAATGGGCCTTTCCAAAGGGGTGCTCAGTTTGAGAATACCACTGATAACCTTCTTTCATCTTCAGACCAGCCTGACCAGATGTAGCATGTCTTGAATAATTTCAGAGACAGATTCCAAAGCTAGAAACAGAAGAATACATGAGTGCTTTGGACAACATACGGACATTAAGGACATGATGGAAGACATGGACATTTTTAAGAAACCAACAAAATCAGAGGTATGATCTCATACAAATTGAAGGGTTCGTACCTGTTAAATTTTTTTTTTACAAATAAACTAAGATGTTAAACTAAGATGTTAGAGTTAACTGTTATTTTAAGAATTAGAATGAGAATTTGAATTTTAGGGCAAATATGCATTTATTACATTTATTCATTGTTCAAATTCACCTACAATACAGCCTAGAGCCAGGGGGTCAACTTAGGTCCCCCGCAACAGCAGTACAGTTAACTATATGATATATTTTACATGTGGCCCCAAGACAATTTCTGTTGACTCAATGAGGCCCCTGCAAGTGAAAAGTTTGGACACCCCTGTTATAAACAGTCCTGGATACAGCAAATCTGTATCTGGACTAGACTACTTACAGGAAAGGCAGGAAAAAAGCTTAGAATTTTATTTTATTTTTTTTTAAGTGGAAAGGGAGTAAGGAGGAGCAGAAGATAACTCAAGGTTAAGAACTAACTGGGTTGGCCTTCTCAAATGTTCTTCCTGTATTAGGTAGAATGAGGTAATGACACTAAACTGGGAGGAGTGTCCCAGTTCAAATTTACAGTTGGGGTGGGAAAATGCAAAGCCATAAAGTATAAAAACAGGATACCAATAGGGAGAGAGGGTGGGAGACAAAAAACAGAATAAACAAACCCAAACAGGTGCTTAACAAATGTAGAACATTTCCAGTTAATACCTCACACACAGTGAAACTAGCCAGAAAGGTATGCAGCAGATAATAAAAGTGCTATAAATAACTCGTAAAAATAAGCAAAAAACAGGATAGTTCATGTTCAATATCGCAGATCACGATTTGATCAGTGTCCTTCCTCCGATTAGCTCAGTGTGAAATGGCAGAAACACTTACAAGTTAACTTCTTAAGTAACAGAAAGTTGAAACCTGAAACAACTTAAAAAAAGCTCGAAAGAACCAATGAGGTGCTTACTCCAAGCCGTAGTCCAGGTAACCCCAATCAGCCAATGACCATAAACATTCCCCTCTCACTGAAATGCAAGAATGGCTTTGGCTAATCTAAGCTGGCCTGGAACATGTGCTCAGGTACACAGCCTCTACAAACAAACAACTAGGCCCAAAACGCATGCTTGAATATGGACAATGCTACAACTACCACACTACTTAGGTAGAAAAAAAAATGCAAAAATGTTTATCACAGCAGAAAAGCAGCAGTGAGCCTTTAAATGAAAGTTTTAAACAGATAAAGGTGCAAGGAGACTCTAGAGAATGCTTTTAACTGCAAACAAATAAGTTATATGATACACTCCTTGGCAGGAAATCAGAACAAACAAACCCAAGCAGGTGTGATAAACCTATGGCTGATGGTGGGGTGAACTGGATGCATGTGTGATATGGACGCTACTGGCACCTGACTCACAGATGTACCTCGGACATTCCCCTTATGCTGCCTTGTGTGCGGACATGGGCAGCCTGTCATTACTTTATAACTGTGCCTTCTGTGGTCTGCCAGTGATTGGCCAGACTAACAGTATTCCATACTAGAGGGACAACTAATGTGATGCTAATCTCTATGTATAATTTCAAAGTTGTGTGCAGTTGACAGTTATTTTATATGCACTCTGTGTAAGTTACTTCAACCTGTGTACTGTTTCTATGTATTGGCCCCCATTCATGGCGTATCTAGCTTTCCAGTGGTGACAGATATTGACATCTGAACAGTGAGTATGTACAACTGCTGACATGGGTGTGTCTGAGAAGCAGTGTGGTTGGCACTGCACTTTTTGGAACATGGTCCTGTCAGCCACTGTACTGTACCTAAGCCACAGAGACACAGCCATCCAGGCCCACATGCTGACCACTTCCAGGCAATATTAAGCACACAACAAACTTACCACACTGACCCCTGCATATTGCACACATGCAACAATATAGATTGGGACAGCTCTGGCAATCAGTCCTCCAGTGATATTACTCCTCAAACTTACATGTTACTGCATCTGTACATGGGATTGTGGGGAGGGGTGCACACCTGAGGGCTTTAAACATTTGCAATGACTGTACTGGCATTTCAGTTACTCTGTTGGCTTTCATTTCATGTTGTATTGTGACCTATCATGCAGAAAGGAGGCATATCAGTAGAGTACACATGTTAGATTTTAATGGTATAAATCTCAGTTTCAGACTTCTTACCCTTCAGAACTAAAATGCAACTGCCTGACCTGTTATAGTATGTATGTGTAGGTCTGGAGGGAGGCTGTTCACCATTGCCATCATTTGTGGGCCTTAACCCAGCCTTTCTTTATGGTCATCTATACCTGTCCTGCTGGGTGAGGCTGGTGGTGGGTATGTGACCCACACTGACATCCATGTGTGTGACCTATTGACACCCATAGTTATTAGAGCCATCACATGTACTGCGGTGGGAGTTGTCACCTTCTGTAGTGTAGTAATGCCTAGTATGTTGACACCAGTATTTGGTATGGATTTCCTGCTGTCCCATATAGCGGTCAGCTGTCTGCTGCTATCCCATTCAGCCACCCAATTCCCTTGCATGCTTGCATCCATACCATACATACAACTATCAGATCATACTACTCCATTCAGTAATTGATAGGAAGGGTGACTTACCTTGTCACTGGGCCAATATTGAGGACGGTGCTGGAGGACTGACTACATTGGATGCATGTAGTACACTCCCTATACAAGGTAAAGCACAGGTAGTGTAATTTTTGGCATCCCTTTTCCTGTATGTGTGAATCAGAGAGAAAGGTATCAGTCCCTGGGTCCCTGCAGTGTCAGTGTGTGTGCTATGCATTGCCTCTTTGCCAAGGCCTGGGCATACTGGGCATGCCTCCTTCTACCTACAGGGGCAGGCTCAGGAAGTTCCTCCTCTGAATCCCTCTGTGCCTGTGCTGGCCTTGGCAATGGTAGGGGAGGCTGTGTGGCCCTGCCCCATGCTGTTCCTGCTGCAGCTGTTTCCACAGGATAATATTGTGTAGCATGGCACATACTTTGATCATTTGTGTACATGTAGCTGGAGAGTACTTCAAGGATCCACTGGATATGTCAAGGCAGTGGAACCATGACTTGAACATCCAAAACACAAGCTCTACAATGATCCTGGTCTGTGTGTGTGCCTAATTATGATGTTCTTGTTTGAGTGTGTGTGCATTTCTGATGGGTGTCACCAGCCACGGCTCCAGTGCATAGCCAGCATCCCCCACTAGATGGCCATATGGGATGTTCCCCCTGGCAAACCCCTGATACAGCTGTGAGCAATGCTAGATGTGGGAGTCATGATAGCCTCCAGGGCTGCCAGCACACACATTCATGATAATGCCCTGGGCATCGCACATGACCTGGCAGTTGATGGAGGGGAATCCCTTGTGGTTTATGTAGACCTTACCCCGCTCACCAGGTGGTGCTTTGATGTGTATGTGCATGCAATCTATAGCACCTACTACCTCAGGGTATTCTGCTATATGGTGGAAGAGACGCATTCTTCTGTTCAATGCCTCATGGCTGCTTGGGAAATATAGGTGCTCAGTGACATGTGCTGACATGCCATCCAGGAACTGGTGGAGTACCCTGGATGCTGATGCCTGTGAGACCCTCATGCTATCCCCATTTTGTCTTTGGAAGGTACCTGTGGCTAGTATTCTTAAGCCTACCTTGGTATCCAGTGGTATGGGTTCCCCTCTGTTACTTCTGTGTGTAAGGTGTGGCCAGCACAGCTCAATGAATTGCTGTAGAATGTCCCTATCCACCCTATAGCTCTCCACTATCTCCAGCTCATGTAGTCCCTGGTAGGTTACCCTGGGTCTGTACACTCTTCACCTCCTCCTCATTGCGGGTCATTTGTCAACATTCTCCTCCTCACCACCCTCAGTCTCTAGCACATATTGATGGATTAAAGCAGCAGCAGCATCTAACATGTTTAGTTAGTTTTGCCAGTTAAAAATCCCCCATCTGTGTACACTGGTTGTGTAGAGTTTGTGGGAAAAAACAGTCTGAAAGGTGTTTGCATAGTTTATAGTGGTGTTCTGGGCCATTGCCTGTGTAATTGGCTGATTCTGATACATTCCACCTGCCAGCTATGCTAGTTCTCCTTGATTGCCTTCCTACTGCTGTTTCTCCTTCCCAGTTCCTCCTTATTTAAGCCCAGAGGTGCACCATGCATACCCAGTGCTGAAATGTAAACAGTGCTGCCATTTCCTCTTTTTTTTTTCTGTTTATGTTTAAAACCCGGTGTGCAGTGTGCACACCCATTTAGGCTATGTACACAGTGCTCAGGCACATCTGACACACCCCCTTCCTTAGCTGTGCTTAGCTAAGGGCAAACACAGGCTTGTGCACATAAAAACAGCACTATCCTGAATCGCTCATGGCCATTTTCCATGCAGGAGCTCCTACATTGTTCCTGCATGGAAAATACGGCTTCCTGAATCCCAGGGACACAGACACACACACACACACACCTATCTCTATATATATATATATATATATATATATATATATATATATATATATATATATGGATCTACATAGAATAATACAGGTAAGTATAAAATAGATGAATTCAGCCCTGAACTACATTCTGTATGTTCCCAAAAGGTAGGAGGCAAAGCAACTAATACCACACCAGAAACAGAGCAATAGTACTGCAATTAGTCCAAATGGATCCCATGCTCCATTGTGTTAAATGCTAAGGAGATGTAGTCAACAGGTCCTCAGCATGACTTCTGCAATCTTGCAGCTGCTGGTGCAGTGCAGAGCATAAATGCTCTTGGGGTTACTAAACTAAAGTTGTTGTACTTATTCAATACTTTTCAGGTAACATCAACCAGGGCTGATCATGTTTAGCTGAAGAAGGAAGTGAACCAGCCAAAAACTGTTTCTATCAACAACTCTCTTGTTGTGATCCCCAACAGGTGGGTATACATGTCCAACATATGTCCAAAGATGCTGGTAGCAATATGAATAACCTGAACACACCCAAAACCTTAATAATATATAAGAATTGGTTTGCAAAAGTAACAGATTTCCCACCCATCCTAATATTGCAGCAATACAGGATAACCCAGCTGGGAGACAAGAAGACCTAGCAGAATGAAGTCAGTGAACTCCTAAAAGCACATCTTCAAATTACCTGATGGACTGCACATGGAGCTGTCATTGGAACACCCCAATATGTTCTTCAGGAGAAAATTTCCCTCCTATCAGTCTCTGATGATTTGGCTTTAATAGTATGATGTTTATTTACCTCACAGCAGAAACTGCCAAGCATGGGTTTAGGCATAAGATCTGGTTCAGTTGTCTTCCAGTGCAGCAAAAAACAAAGGCCAGCTTTATGTCTCTTCTAGATATCTTACTTTCAGAATTTCAGATGCATTCCTAGGGATTTTGAGGGAAACAAAAGGACTGATGCTTAGCAGCTAATACAGTATCTTTCATAAATAAAGTTAAGGCCATAAATTAAGTGCCCCTAATTTTGCAGAACATATTTGCTTTTGCCTCATATTTTTGTCCCGTCCCTCATACGATTATAGATTTTTCATGTAAATTACTAAGGATTACTTTCTATCAGTAATATCAAATTTTAAGAGTTTCATACTTTGTTTTGTACAGAAAATGCTTGTTGATACAAATACTACTGTTTTATTAATTTTTTATATGAATTAGAGTAACATTTAACACTGTCTTTGATTTTGGCCCCCTTTCTCTATTAGTTTTATATTGTTCTGAATTCTAGATCAAAGAAGTTAGGGTAAGGTGGGAAAGCCTATGCAGGATTAAAGGCAACAAACTCAGCAAGACTAAACTAAAAAAAATATTTAATAAAGCAAAATTAACAAAATCTAGACTGAAACAAATAAATATAATCGACTACACTAAAGTGGGAATATTCACTTTGCCTAAAATCTAATTAAAGTGTGGGACAAGAACTAAAAATTCAAGACAGCACTAAAGACCACAATACATCCAAGTTCAAAGTATCATGAAAGTTCAAGTGAAGTAAACACAATAAAAATCCAGATAACTAAAGCATAAAACAGCCCCAAGAGTCAGGGCTAGAGTAAAATAAACCCTTTCCAAAGTGTCCTTTTAAACAAGTCCCAAATAAGAGTAGTAGGAAGTTAGGTTAGTCCTGGGATATAAGGGCAAGCAATTAGAGTAAGTTTTTTATTTTGGGATGTTCTGAGGATGTGTTTTCTGTATATGGCCTGACAACTGTCATTTTACTTAGTTTCATTATTAGCTGCTCAACCATCTAGCTATTTATTCATTGTCGGATTTGTACTTGTGAGCTCCCTAATCAGTCCTTGTTGTGGCAATCTGAATAAGAACTTGGGATAGGATTTTTGATTGGATTTGTGAGAAGCTCCTAGTGCTGTGCTTTGAACCTGGACTTAGAGTCCGATTTTTTGCTAGTGGCAATCTAAATTTATACCCTAAACTGGACTTGCAAGAAAATTCTGATATTTTGTTTAGGATTATCAGCCCTGGATTTGAATTTGACATCAGACTGTTCAATGACTGAGCCTATGTAAAGAACTCCTGAAATCTTCCTTAATATTTCAACTAAGTATTAAAAACTTACATTCTAGGCCTACATACTCTCATTGTCATTGTGTAAGTTTACATCTTATATGCTCAGCTGTGCTCAGTTGTTTTCTAACAAGGTCATCAAAGGTAGGCGGAAGGAATACTTGTATCAGCTTCTGAATGAAAGAAACCCCACAGGCTCTTTATTGTCATAGATACAACCTACAATGAAAGAAGAAGAGGACCCCACCCTAGAATTTTATTTATTCATTTATTTATTTATTTTATTTATTGCATTTGTTGACCGGGAAAGTCCACTGGGCCTATGAAAAGCCCATTTTCAGTGGAGGCCTGGAGAGAAAAGCTCCATAAATTACAAAGCTCCACAATATTACATATAAGAGAACAATTAAATACAAATGAAACAATGTTAATATATAGAAAATCTGCTTACAGAGCAAGTGTAAAAAGCATATGTGTAACAGAGATAATGCACATTAACTATAAGCACGTAAACTACAAACAAAAGTCTTAGTCTGCTAGATAGAAAAGGTAATACATAGGATGAACGTAATGTGGGAGGTCAATATCACATAGAAGAAAGTGATAGTAGAAGAGGTAAAGTGTGATGATGTGATAGTAGATATGGAAACATAAATATAAGTCAGCTGTGAGCAGGAAAGAAGGATGCAGAAGCATGTCAGCTATGAGCAAGAGTATACATATATATTAGTGTGGGGCTAGAAGCAAAGGAGTATAGATATACAGATACAAAGCAAGAGAAAAAAGAATGAGTTAGAAGTATGAAGTAGGTGGGAGAGAGAAACAGGAAGGTAATAGACAAGAGTTGAGGAGAGTACTAAAAAAGGTTGATAGTGATAGGGTTCTAGAGTGGGATATCAGGTGTTTGGGTGTTTTGGTGGGGTAGAGGGACATATCCAGTGAGAGAGGAGATGCACTTTTAAGGTCTTTTTGAAGAAGGCATGATTGCTAATAAATCTGAGAGAGGGAGGAAGAGTGTTCCATAGCTTTAAGACAACATGGGAATATAGCTTTTTGCCAGCTGAGAGTTTGGGTGTCTATAGACATCAACATTTTGTTTTCTGACCTGAGGTGGGGAGTGGGATGGTATGTGGTCAGTATGGATGACAGGGAAGGACAGCTTTCTGGTTGGAAGATTAACTTGTGGGCTGTGGTTAATTGTAGGTAAGTAAGGGGATCGGGAGATTCTAGCCAATTGGGTTGATGCAGTGAGGAGCAGTGGTGTGTAGAGTATTTTGAGTTTGTAGCAAATTTGGCGATTTTATTGTAGCAGGAGTCAAGCTTACTTTTTTGAGAGGGCTGTAGGTTGGTGAAGATGGGGGCACCATACAGCAGAGTAGTGAGAATAAATGAAGAGGCTAGGGCCTTTTTAGTAGAGAGGCTGAGGAAGTAGTTGTGCCTGTATAGGGCACCAAGCTTTTGATGTGTCTTCTTGATGTTACTGTGGATATGAAGATCAAAAGTTAATTTGTCATTGATAATGACTTCTAGCAATTTTGTACTAGGGACAACTTCTAAGACAGTGTTATTTTGGGAAGTGGCAGTTAATAGAAATTTATTGATATGACTAGTTTTTGAGGGAGTAAATAATATGAGTTTAGTTTTATTGGAGTTAAGGGCGAGGTGATTCTTGGACATCCAGTCCTCAGTAGAGTTGAATGCTTTTTGGGTCAGATACTGTAATTCAGTGACAGATTTTGAGGAGCAGATTATTGTTGAGTCATCATTGTTGGAAGAAGTAATAACTGCAGAAAAAAATGTCAGGGAAATCAAAAGGTTCTAATGAGGTTACAGCAGATATTATCAAGATGCAAGGTGAATTAGGAGAGAAATGGCTCCAGAAGGTACTTGTAGAAACATGAAGGGAGAGAGAAAGGCATATCCCACATGAGTGGAGAATGAGCATTTTAGGACATGTGCACAAGAACAAAGGGGACATTCACAGCTTTGGGCAGTATATAGGTACCGAACTCTTGTCACACTGCAATATCCTAGAGAAGAGTGATTGATAAATCAATATGCAGATTATTGTTAAACAGACTTACACAGTATGTGACAGATGTAATTGCACTACATTTTTGGAGACAAAGCTTTCACATAAAGACAGTAATAGCTTCAAACAGGTTTCCAGTAACACACACACACACACACACACACACACACACACACACACACACACACACACACACACACACACACACACACACACACACACACACACAAACACATGTTAAACTTGCTATGGCTCATACACATAAACTCAGATATGCTGAGTCTCTTACATGCAGTCAACCCAAACCTCAAAAGCCTCCCCAGATGCTGTTCTCAGCAACCAACCAAACACTACAAAGAAAGGACTCCCAGGATGCATGCTACCACAGCTCACAATGTCTCAACTTCTAAGCCCTTAAGGCAAATTGCCACACCACCCAATATAGTGGTCATTGGAGACTCTATTGAGAGATGCGCTGATGTCTCACTCGCCAGGCTGAGCAAGGAGACAGTGGCGGTCAGTTGCCTATCGAGGTAGGGAGCTGCCAGATAACACATGCACTCAGGACATTAAACCATAAGTACTGGTATGACTTTGCCATAGTCCATGTGGGCATTAATGACCTGTGGTGTACCTCCCTGGACTGTATGAAGAGAAACATGATAAGGATATCAAATTATTTGTTTCAAGAAGGTATGAGTCTAGCGCTGGACAGCATTCTACCTTCTCCAAGGATGATATCACAATATCAGCAGAAGATGATTAACTTAGGAAATGCTGACCTGATAAATGTCTGAAATAGTAAATTCTAGTCAAGATAAACTAAAGGTGTTATAATTCAATGCTATGAATCTCAACAAGAAGCTCTACTTCCTGGAGACAGTGTTCACCCTTGAGACTGTTGACATCTCTGTAACTACTTAGACATGATTTAAAGCAGCAGAAAACACTCCAGGAGTGTAAGGCTATAATACCTTCCACACATTTAGGTCAGCTACTGCATAAGAAGGGACAAGAGGTGGAGGTGTAACAATCTACATAGAAAGTAAGCACACCTTAAGACTGTTCAAACAATATGGCATGCTTGAGCTACTCCATGTCCAACTAACCTTAAGTAAAGTCCCATACCATATCATTGCTAGCTGTAGTTTCTCTGTCTATGACCCAGGATAACCATAGCATCTACTTGAATGCACTGGAGTCACTCACCATTCGATCTAAAACTGTATTCATGGTGATTTCAGCTATCCCACCATAAACTGGGATATATACATAACTGCTAACATATAGGCTCAAAGATTTCTGGATTTTGTCAATGCAAATACCCTGAAACTGCTAGTCTCTACACCTAGTAGGGGTGCAAATATCCTGAGTATTGCACTCACAAATATAAGGGAATGTTGCACCCCCTAATGTAATCCCTCACTGGTCAGATCAGATGACAAAACAGGCAGCCATGAAATAAATATAACACCTGCACTCCCAGCAAACACCAGAACCTTTAAGACCTTTTCCAAGGGTAACCACCTCATATTAACTGATGGCATAGCTAAATTCCAAGACCTCCCAAAATCACTGTGGACTAAGTGGAATTCTTTACAGAAACCCCATACAAGCATGTAAAACCAGCAGTGCCAAACTGAAATAAAATGAGGACAAACTCCAAAAACAAGGCTCCTTGGTTGACCCCCCCCCAGTGTAAATAGATTATACAGGAAAAGAGAAAATTGTGTCCAAAAAAATAGCAAGGGCTGTGCCCATAAGGCAAGAAAAACTACCTCATCATTCTGAACAAGCAACTCGGGGGACTAATCAAACCCACCAAAGCCAGCTTTGGGACAAAAATAGCTTCATAGCCCATGGATAACCATATATAATTTTTCAGTTATGCACAAAACTTTAAGGGGTGCACCTAAAGTTGTGCTAAACTAGTAGTAAATGGAACGTCTTATACCAAAATGGAGGATATAGCAAATTTACTGGCCAACAAATGTAGCTCCAATTTTACCTTCTATCATCCTAGTTATCCACCAGGAAATAGTCTCAGCTTTTTTTCCCACAACTGTCACTAAAGAACGAGTCCCCACTGCCCTCTCCAAAGTTAAAAATACTGCATCACTGGGTCCTGATAATGTCCCAGGATGTCTTCTAAATAATTTGAAGCATGACCTGTCAGACCCACTAGAATCTCTATTCAACCACAGCACCCAGAATGACTTCATCGCTAGGAATGGAGGACTGCAAAAGTAATCCCACTACACAAAGGGAGGCCATCAACAGACCCAGGAAATTATAGACCCATAAGTTTGACTAGTCTTATGTGCAAGGCCATGGGAAGAATTATCATGGACCTGGGAAACAAAACACAGGAATTCTTCTAACATTAGACTGATCCCAGTTCGGTTTCATCAAGAGCAGGTCATGCCTACTAAACCTGGTGGAATTTTTTGAGAAGGTCACAAGTGCCATGGATGAGGGTAAAACAGTGCATACTGCCTACCTCAGCCTGGCAAAGGCATTTGACATAATTTCTTACTTGGGCATTATAGACAAACTCACAAATTTAGGTATAAATGTCACCCAATGGATAGCCAGATTGTTCACAGATAGGACAGATGAAGTTAGGGTGGGGGAATCCTCCTCCACACAGAGGCCTGTTACTAATGGTGTCCCACAGGGTTTGGTACTGAGACTTCCTCTACTAGAAATATACTTCTCTAAAGTTATGGCAAATGAAGAGGGCCTTTGACTGACCAAATTTTCTAATGACTGCAGACTAGGTGCAATCACTGAATCCCAAAAGATATAGATATCCTCTAGAAGGGTCTGACACAGACAAATAACTGCTGCCAGAACTATTGCATAAATGTCAATGCAAAAATGCATAATTATACCCTTTGGGAAGATGCCCATCCCTGAAAATTACAACACTGTTAACACTTCCCTAAATGTAGACCCAGTGTTAAGAAACTTGGGAAATCAGTGTGACAGTAATCTGAACTTTCTCACAATGTGTCCATGGTAGTGAAAAAAATATTCTTTTGTGGCACAACTTATAAGAAAGTGAATGGCATCCAGCTCTACAGAGGTCATAGTCCTTCTATACTCAGCCCTCATTTAACAAATAATAAAGTACAATGCACCCTTTGGTATGTACCTGACCAGGCATTTGCAAGAATACAGGGTGTAAATAATATGTCCTATTTGGACCACCACAAAGCTTTGTCCCTGTACTTATAAATCTGCTATACATCTGCAAAACAAACACAGTAGAACAACCCACTCTAAGGATCTTAACCTTGTCTGTGACATAAACAAAACATATTATAGGGACAGGTATGTTTCCCACAAATTACTCCTTCTCTGGAAGAGACTCCTGATTCATATGAAGCAGAGTTCTTCCCTAAGCCTATTCAAATGCAATTTGGACAAATGGATGGGAAATCGCAAATTCACCCCTGGCTTGTCACCTGCATCTCCTATGAACAGGGATAGCTTGTAGATGCCCTATGTCCCAGGCATATACTAAAGCCATTTGAGTCCTTGGGCAGTGATGATTGGGAAAATTATGACATGAATGGCTAGGCTTACAAAGGGCTCCAGGGCTGTTATTCATGCAACTTCCTATGATCCTATGAACCTATGAGAAGAAGATAAGATGAAAGCTGAGCAGTTGTTATTCAGATCAGGATGCAGCACAGCTAACCCAATATTTGCAACAAGACAGATAGTTGAAAAGCTATAGATGTGGAAAGAGTCAACTGGACATTCCTAGACTAGTTTAAAGTATAAGACATGATTTGGACAGCTCTCTAATGGTTCAAAGTCCCAGAAACATTGGTAGAATTAGTGCAGGCTATTTCAAAAGACCCAATGACTCAAGTAAGAACAGTATTAAGAAGGGATTCCCGTAGGAGTAGGTGTGCATCAGGTTTCAGCTCTGAGCCTACTACTGTTCATACTGGTGATGGACTCCATTAGCAAACAGGCCAGAGAGAACAGATCAACAAAGCTTCTGTATGCAGATGACACGGCATTACAGACAGATTCAGAGCAACAACTTCAGCACATTATAGGGAAATGTAATGAAAAATTAAAGACAAATGGGATGAAACTGATACAAATAAGACAGGTGTAATGGCAGCAAATGGGGAAAATCAGAAGAAGTTGAAAAATTGAGATTGAAGGGAAAAAGTTAGCAGCTTTGAGTATTCATCAAGAGTGGTTGAAGAAAAGGGAAGTCTGAATCAGAAGGTCAAAGCTAAAATCAGGAGAGCTGCAGCCAACTGGCATAGCATGTCAAGGGTAGCGTGTTACAGAAAATTGTCAAAGAAGCTTTTTATTCTACAAATTATAGATTTCCCTTACACCATGATAAGTCAAGTCTGCTTGCAGATTTAAAAGGAATATAAAAGCCAATTACTGTTGCCACAAATTTAAGGTGACAACCTGTCTCCTATTTATATTTCTTTCTTTCTTTCATTCATATTCTCATTTATTTTCTCAGTAAAGTCATCTGAGTTAGAATAGTTGCAGTGTAGGACAAATGATAAAGTAGTTACTACAGATTATAGAGTTATTCAATACTGATCGTGCAATACTGAAAGTATACTCCACAATTTCCTGAAACGCAAACCAAGGAGACATGTACGGATTGTTGTTACAGGAAGACACGTGCTCCATCAGTGCCCACTACACCGAGACACCCCCTAGTATAATATTCTAAGAAGTAACAGTCACAGTATAGGAAGAATGCTGTAATCAGAAACAAAAATATTTTTGCAACCCTGAAAGGCTGCATCTTCAGAATTCCAATGTCTGTATGGTGGCAGACATAACCCCACATTCAGGTGTGCAAGGTTGCTTACTTCATGCAAACAATAAAAGTCAGAACCTGCACAATATTATGAACATATATTCACTTCATTTCTGAGATTTGGTTATTCAGCAGTATGCAACTCATTGTCAAAGCCACTAATAATATAAATAGTTTAATAAAGTCACAGCTGGGTGAATGGTTTATATATAGCTTCTGTCTGTTATGAGAATCAAAGTTGGAGCATCAAAAATAGCTAATGGCTTAAGAATTATTAAGAAGATAGAAGCAGAACTTTATAAATCCAGTACTGAATGGATGTAAACGTTGAGCTATAGACAGAGAATTCACTTAGGTAGAGCTGAATGCAGAATGGAACACTTAGAAGATTTAGCAAATCAACAGGATTCAGATGCTTTCTATCTTTTGCTTTGGTGCAGTGTTGGCTGTCTGCTCCCTTTCTTGCAGCCATGTAGGAGTTGAAGTAACCAAACATAAAGAAGACCATTATATCCATTTAAATGGTCCAGCAAGTTGATGGGTGTCTTAAAACTATGCCCTAGACGCATTGTCATGTTTACCTCTAGCTGCAGATAGCTTTGTCTGCTTTCTTGTTCAAGCTGTTCTTGTATATTTTGGAAAGTTTGCCAGCAAAGTAATTTGCTTTCTCAGTTTGTGTTTTTAGTAGTTAACTTTTTTAGATGTTGCTTGTATTCAGATTTTCAACATCCTGAGTGGTTTTTCTTTCACACTGAAGTATCAGAAATGAATGGAATGAAAAACACATAATCATTCTTTTTAATATCTTAAAGGCTACTTCAGTTTCAGGACATAATGTGATTACTCAAGTTTTGTCACTGCTCCCAGGTGAAACCAGTACATAATTAACATGCAGAGTGAGTATTTTGCCGAATATGTTTTTAACTGTTTTCTTACAGAGTACAAAATGATTGCTTAGTGATATGCTAGCTTACCAGTCTACATCAACTGTTAAAAACTCTTGACCATCCAAAGCCTTTTTACTACTTGATTCTCAATAATATGCAAAATTCATTTAGTACTGAACGCATTTTCCATATTGCTTTCAGGTATAACTTTTGCAGGCGCTTCAGTCCAAAAAAGCTTACTCAGATCATATGAATGTAATTAGTGGCACATTATTTTTAAAGGCTTCTCATTTTATTAGGATAAAATGTGAAAGTGAAAACATACAGATTGATAAATGTGCCTGTGTTTTTGTTAGGTCCTGTGCAGTTGTCCACCCTCACCTATTTCCTTAGTCTTTCCTTCCTCTGTCTCAGGGATCCTTGAACATTT
>NC_056735.1:640205656-640343156 GCF_019279795.1 Protopterus annectens | reverse complement strand
GACTTTCTGTTTGTCTTTCTCTCGCTCTCTCTGTCTCTGTCTATCTCAATCTATATCTATCTATATAGGAGATTTCCTAGGGTGGAATATTTACGCAAAGGAGAAAGCCAAATTAACCAATGTAAAGAAGGCATCCCCAAAGATATTCAAAGAGAAATACAGGCAAAGGCATCCAGCTATGGAAAATTTCACAATAAAAAAAATAATATCAAAAAGATGGAATATAGAAAAGATGATTAGTAAAATAAAAGTTAAAAAAAAAAGTAAAAGTTGAAGTTATGGACTATCTGCGTAGTGAAGGATTTAGTGTAGAAGGTCTAACACAAGTTACATCACAGCAGGATGGAGTGAGTCCCCACAGTAGGGAGAAACAGGAAGATTGGGAAACATCTGAAGAAGAAATATAGACATGGGAAAGAAAAAGAGATGTAATATGGTGTAATATCTATGCAATGGAGAAAGAAAAACTAACGAATACAAAAAGAGCAGCACCAAAGATATTTGAAGAGAAATACAGGTGAAGGAATCCAGACATGGAAAACTTTGCAATACAAGAATTAAGAAGACAAAGAGGGAAAGTAGAAAAGGAGATTAGTAATGAAGGATATAAAGAAATAGAATCTGAGGTTATGGAGTATCTGCAAAGTGAAGGATTTAGTGTAGAAAATCTAATTCAGAAAGCACCACAACAGGGTATAGTAATGGATATCCAAATTCAGGGGAAATCAGTGGAACAGGAAGCAATTGGTCAGGTGACATATGAAGATAATTTGGAGCCTTCCACAGGAAACCAGTGTAAACATTCACTTAAAGCTAGACAGCAAGAAAAGGAACAGGAAACTGTGGAAACTCTGATGCAGTCAATGTTGAGGAGTGATAGGCCAGTGAGTTCCCATATGATAGAGCAACGGATGGCACAGGATGTAATTGAAGAGAATGTACCACAGGAAGATGCAATAGAATCTTTTGTAGAATGCCCGCAGGAATTGGAAAACAAGGGATGTGCCCTCAGTTTGGAAGAAAATGAGCTAAGGGAAGAGTTGCTTGATTTAATAGACATAGACAGATATATCAAGATCAGTGAAAGGAACAGATTGCAGAAGGTTAATAAATCCCAAAAATTCAGAAGTCTGATTAAACAAATGAACACAGTAATTAGGATTGTTTATAGAGATCCATGCGATATGACAGAAGTAAATAGGATCTATTACTGTGCAGCTAAAATAATAACCGATAAAGTTCTACCACAAGAACACAGGGAAGTGAGGGAAAGTAAGGGGAGAAATCGAATACTATCATGGAAATATCAAATAGAGAAAACTATAAAGCAGTTAAGACAAGAAGTGTCACTGTCAGAAGACTATAGAAGAGGAAACAGATCAACAAAAATACTAAGGAAGATAAATGTGATAAAAGCAATGCACAGTATTAGAACAAACCAGGATCTATCATGCACTATCGCAAATAAAAACTAAAATTTCAGCACAGGTGGGAAAACTTAGAAGATACAAAGATAAATATAAAGGAAAAGTACAAAATAAGCAATTTATTGATGACCCAAAAAAGTTTTATAGAGAACTGGGAAATAAGGAAAAAAGGAATTGAATGGCTGACAAACAAAGAAGAAATATGTAGATTGTGGAGCAGTATCTATGAAGATCTTGTGGAACATAACAAAGATGCTAAATGGATAGAAGAAGTTAAAGAAAGAATAAGAGGTCTAAAGATATAGGATATGAAATGGGATGAAGTAACAGCCAGAGAAATTGAAACAAAGTTAAGAAAAGCCTCATATTGGAAAACCCCAGGCCCAGATGCAGTACCTAACTTTTGACTGAAAATATTAACACCTTTGCACAAAGATTTAGTCATGAGTAAGCACTATTTATACGCACACCCCAAACAGACATCAACCTGGTTAACAACAGTAAAAACAATGCTCCTACTTAAGAGTGAACCTGCAAGCTACCCTAAAAATTATAGACCAATAACTTGTCTTCTGACGACGTATAAACTATACATGGGAATTGATGCCGACAGAGTTTATAGTCATTTAGAAGAAAACTCAATTATGGCAGTAGAAAAAAAGAGCAATAAAAGAAAGTCATATGGAACAAATGATCATTTGTTGTTAAATAAAGTCATAGTGGAGAACTGTAAAAAGGGGAATAATCTAATTATGGCATGGATTGACTACAAAAAAAAGCATTTGATAGTATCCCACATTCATGGATAAAAGAGTGCTTAAAAATGTATAAGATACACCGTACACTACTCGTCTATATTACAGAGACCACGAAACAGTGGCAGACCACTTTGCAGTTAAGCCATGATAAAGGACAAATTATTATCCCAGGGATAAAAATTCAAATTGGGATATTCCAGGGTAACCCTTTGTCATTGCTGCTGTTCTGCCTTGCTCATAACCCATTAAGCTGTCTACTTAACAGCTTAGACCACAGATATAATCTGGCTGCTAGGAAACAACAAGGTGTAAAAACTTCTCATCTTCTCTTTATCGATGATTTAAAACTGTATAGCTCATCAGATGAGGAACTGAAAGCACAACTGCAAGTTGTCAAAACATTTTCAGATGATATAAGAATGTCATGTGATCTTGATAAACGTGCAAAAGCAACCTTTAAAGCAGGAAAACTGTAACACCAGGAATGATATAAAAAAACTTGAACATGAAGGAGTGTATAAATATTTGGGAACTGATGAAGGATCAACAGTAAAACACAAACAAATGTGAATGCAACTTAGTAAGGAATACTTCAGAAGACTTAAATTAATCACAAAAACAGCACTGACATCTAGGAACAAAATCAAAGCTATAAACCAATTTGTTCTTCCTGTCCTAACTTACAGTTTTGGAGTGATTGACTGGCTCCAAAATGTGTTGGATAGATTAGACAGGAAAACAAGATGGATGCTTCATTCTCACCAAATGATTTATAAAAATCCCTGCATACCAAGATTATATATTCCCCTTTCTGAAGGAGGGATGGGCCTCCTAGAAATTGATTGTATGTATAGATCAGCAATCGTGGGACTCCACACATATCTGCTGACCTCACAAGACCCAAATGTAGTGAATGTTTTGAAACATGAGGAGAATAATCCTAAAATGACTTCTCTGCATAATCTAGCTGAAGCATATCGGCATCAAGCAAGAATGGAAATCAAACCAGAAGCAGATAAAAATCAGGCCGTAACAGAATGTTCCAAAAAAACAAAAGAAAGAATATAAGGTGAAGGATCAGATGAGAAGGCAAGAAATCTGGAAAAAGCATAAATATAGTTGTAAGTATAGAAAACTTCTGGAAGAACCTCATGTTGATCAGGAACAAATGCAGGAACAGTTAAGGAGAGGTGAATTCAAACCAAGAGATGAACAGTTAATATTGGTATCCCAAGATAGTGGGCTGCATGCATGCTGTTTTTTAAAGCCCATTGAACATGTGGGAGAAACAGACAAATACAGGTTTCGTAAAACTGAATTGGAAACAGTTGCACACCTCGTTGCTGGTTGTGACTTACTAACGGCAGAAGGACTGTATACTGAAAGGCATAGTTATGTGGCCAGACTGTTGCACTGGGGATTGTGCAAACATTATGGTACTGAAGTGGCTGAAAAACAATGGAAACATGAGCCACAAAGCATCATAGAAAATGAAGAAGTCTATATCACATGGGATCATCCATTACCAACAGTTCAAAAAAAAGATGCTAGAAAACCAGATATGGTGGTCCAAGAAAAGAAGACAAGAGTAGCATTGATCATTGAAATTGTCACACCCAGTGACTACAGTGTCTTGTGTAAAGAGAGACACAAAGTCATAAAATATCAGGATCTGAAGGCAGAAATGAAAGCAATGTGGAAGAAAGATACCCAGACAGTTCCAATAGTAGTAGGAGCAATGGGTCTTATAAAAAAGAATTTACAATCATATTTAGATATGTCACCAATACATGTAACTCCATATGGATTGTAGAAGGAATCATTACTGGTCACATTGCAGGTATTTTGAAGAGCACTTTTGGCTGACACCAAAGATTAAAACAATACTAATTTCATGAGCTTTAATCGTACCTTGACTTAGGAATGACGTCCATTCCCGTGATGGTATTAGAAACCCAAAAGACTTGGAGAAATTAAAAAAGTAGGGTCTGAATGGAGAGATGATAAAATCAGCAAGCAAAGGAGAGTAGTATTGCTAGAAATGAATTCATCATCACATCTTGGTGAGTACCTTCATGAGGTGGACACCGTGGTTTTACAAAATCTAACCAAGACAACACTGATATATAAACTGTATTTTATGTAGCATATATCATGGACTGAAGTAGGTTAAAAAAATTAAAGACAGCAGGGTGCACACGACCCAGGATAAAAAAGTGCCCAGTCCTGCTAGGCACACTGGTGCCAGAACTGGAAAAAAATGACAGTATAGAATCCTCAAGACACGCAAACATTCCTACAACGGGGTTAGGCCAGGCTCAGGGAAAGGATTGTCCCGTTGCTGTATAAGGAAGTAATAGTTCACAGAAATCACAAAAACTGACAGGCAAAAAAGAGCCATAAAGATGACAGTGGACTATTGAGGATAAGAAAGAAATCATGTATTGTTACTATTATGCAAGAAGCTCCAAATTTCCAGACAGAAAATATACAAAAAGATTAAGAACGAAAGAAATTATAGGAAAGAAAAATAAATGCACAAGAAAAACTGTCCAAAACTTCAAGTGCAAATCTGTGTTCATTAATACAACAGATTTATACAAAACATTATATGGACAAATAAACCTTGGGTTGTTTGGAAAAAGAAGTGATGGAGGAAGTGTGAAAATATAAAGAACAAAATCTAATATTTTTGAAGGTATAAAAAAGACATAGTGACATGGGAAAGAAAGAGATATCTGATATGGTGCAAAATTTATGCAAAGGAGTAAGCCAAATTAATTAATACAAAGATGCAGCTCCAAAGATATTCAAAGTAAATACAGGCAAAGCCACCTGTATATGGAAAATTTCACAATATAAAAGATAAGATCACAAATGGGGAACACAGAACAAAAGACCAGTAAAGCAAAAAGCTGAAAAAATGGAAGCTGAAATTATGGAATACCTGCGAAGTAAAGGATTTAGTGTAGAAAGACTAATACAGGTTATGTTACAGCATGATGGACCAATGAGTCATTTAAGTAAGGAGAAACAGGAGAAATGGAGACATCTGAGGAAGAAATATGGACATGAGAAAGAAAAATAGATTCAATATGGTGCAATATTGCATTCGAAAGATATGCATAAATGGGCGTGCCTTCGTGGAAGGTTGAATGTCGAGCTGGCACCTCTGCGTTCGTAAACATCTACTGCCAATCATTAGCTGACCAGAGTTCCGCTGGCGCGACCCCTAACCAGGAAAAGCCAAAAGACAACAACGACATTTATGCAAGGGAGAAAGCAAAACTAAGCAACACCAAAAGCAGCACTAAAGATATTTGAAGAGAAATCCGGGCAAAGGCATCCAGATATGGAAAATGTTACAATACAAAAAATATGAAAACAAAGGGAGAAGTATAAAAGAGGATTAGTGATGGAGAGATTAAAGAAATAGAAACTGAAGTTATGGACTACCTGTGAAGTGAAGGATTTAGTGCAGAAAATCTGACACTGATTGCATCACAGTATGATAGAAAAATGATTCCTCAAATTAAGGAGAAAACAGTGGAGAGGGAAGCATCTGGTCAGTTGCCATATGAAGACACTTTACACCCTTCAGTGGGAAACCAGTGCAAAAGGTTAGCTAGAGTTGCACAGCTTGGGGAGGAACAGGAAATTGTGGCAACTGTGACACTGTCAGTGTTGTGGAGTGATAGGCTAGGGAGTTTCCATATGGAAGAGCAACGGATGATACAGGGTGAAGCTGAAGAGAATATGGCACAGGAAGATTTTCTGGAACTTTCTGTGGAATGCTTGTAGGAAATGGATAACAAAGAATGTCCCCTTAGTTTAGAAGAAAATTATCTAAAGTAAGAATTGCTTGATTTAATAGAGATAGATGGACATATTAAGATCAATGAAAGAAATAGACTACAGAAAGTCAATAAGACTCAAAATGTTAGATGTTTGATAAAACAAATGAATACAGTGAACACGACTGTTCCTAGAAATTTATGCAATATGACAGAGGTAAATAGGATATATTTCCATGCAGCTAAATTAAAAACTGATACAGTCTTACCACAAAAACATAGGGCAGTAAGGGAAAGGAAGGACAGAAATCAAATGCTATCATGGAAGTATCAAATAGAGAAAATTATACAGCAATTAAGAGAATAAGTGTTGTTATCAGAAGAGTAGAGAAGAAGGAACAGATCAGCAAAAATACTCAGAAAGATAGACATGATAAAAGCAATGCACAGTATCAGAAGAGACCCAGATATACCGTACACTATTGCAAATAATAAACAGAAGAAATTATCACAGGCAGAAAAAACTTAGAAGATATGCAGATAAATATAAAGGAAACGTGCAATATAAGCAATTTACTGATGACCCAAAAAGCTTTATAGAGAATTGGGAAACAAGGCAAAAGGGATACAAACACCACCAAAAAAGAAGAAACAGAAACATTTTGGAGAAATATATATGAAGATCCTGTGGAACATAACAAAGATGCTGAATGGATAGAAGAAGTGAATAAGATGTTCAAATGTACAGGATATGAAATGGGATGAAGTAATGACCAGAGAAAATGAAATAAAATTAAGAAAATCTCCTAAATGGAAAACCTCAGGCCCAGATGCAGTACCTAACTTTTGGCTAATCGTATTAACAACTTTACATGAAGATTAAGCCATGAGTAAGGACTATTTGTATGCACCCTCCAAACAGTCGCCAACCTGGTTAACAACAGGAAAAATGGTACTGCTCAATTAGAGTGAACTTGCAAGATAACCTAAAAACTATAGACCAATAACTTGCCTTCCAATAATGTATACATGGGAAATGATGCTGACAGAGTTTATAGTCATTCAGAAGAAAACTCAGTCATGTCAATAGAACAAAAAAATAACTAAAAAAAGCCATATGAAACAAAGGATCATTTGTTGTTAAATAAAGTCATAAAGTGGAATTGCAAAAAGGGGAAGAATCTAGGTATGGCATGGATAGACTACAAAAAAGCATTTAACAGCATTCCATATTCATGGATAAAAAGAGTGCTTACAAATGTACAAGATACACCGACATTAATCAATTACATTACAGTGACCATGAACAGTGGCAAACCACTTTGCAACTAAGTCATGATAAAGGACAAATTATTATCCCAGGGATACAAATTCAAAGAGGGAAATTCCAGGATGACTCTTTCTTTTCTTGTCCTTAACCCATAAAGCTGTCTACTTAATAGATTAGGTCATGGCAAAAGTTTGGCTTCCAGAAAACAACAAAGTGTAATAACCTCTTATCTTCTTTTTGTGGATGATTTAAAACTGCATAGTTCATCAGATGAAGAACTAAAAGCCCCACTGCAAGTGGCAGAAACTTTCTCAGATGATACAAGAGTGTTGTTTGGTGTTAATAAATGCACTAAAGCTGTAGCACCAAGAAAATATCAGTCTGGGACATGAATGTGATAGAAAGGAACTTGAGCCAGAGGGAATGTATAAATATTTGGGAATTAATGAAGGATCAACAATAAAATAACAAATAAAATAATAAGGAATATTTTAGAAGACAAATTAATCTGGGAAGAAAGTCCAAGCTTCAAACCAATTTGCTCTTCCTGTTCTAACTTAGTTTTGGGGTGATTGACTTACACCAAAAGGTAGTAGATCAGTTGGATAGGAAAACAAGAAAAATGCTTTATGCTTTTCAAATGATTTATAAAAATCATTGTATACCAAGATTATATATTCCCTGTTCTGAAGGAGGTATAAGTCTCCTCAAAATTAATTGCATGCATAGATCTCCAATTGTAGGACTGCATACATATCTGCTGACCTTATCAGAACCAAACATAGAGAACATTTTAAAACATGAGGAGAACAAGCCTAAGATTACTTTCATGCTTAGTTTAGTGGGAGAATATTAGTGCCAAAAAAACAAAAGAAAGAATATAAGGTAAAGAATCAGATGAGAAGGCAAGAAATGCATAAAATCCATATAGTTGCAAGTACAGAAATCTCCTGGTGCGTCCTCATGATGATTAGGATCTAATACAGGAATTATTAAGGAGAGACAAATTTAAACCAAAAGATGAAAGGTTAATATTGGCTGCTCAGGATAGTTTACTATGCGCATGTCGGTTTACAAAGTCCATTGAACATGTCAGAGAAACAGACAAATGCAGGTTTTGTAAAACAGAATTAGAAACAGTCACACATCTTGTTGCTGGGTGTGATACAATAATGGTAGAAGGCCTGTATACTGCAAGGTATAATAGACTGTTGCATTGGGGATTGTGCACACATTATAATATTGAAGTAGTTTGAAGCATTGGAAACATGACCTATAAAGCATTATAGAAAATGACGAAGTTTATATCACATGGGATCACCCATTACCAGCAGTTTAGAAAACAGATGTGAGAAAAACAGATATAGTAGTCCAGGAAAAGAAGACAAAAGTCGCATTGATCATTGAAATTGCTACACCCAGTAATTACAGTGTCTTGTATACAGAGAGACACAAAGTCATAAAATACCAGGATCTGCAGGCAGAAATAAGGGCAATGTGGAAGAAGGATACCCAGACAATTCCGATAGTAGTAGGAACAATGGATCGTATAAAAAATAATTTACAGTCATATTTAGATATGTTACTGATACATATAACTCCATATGAATTGCAGAAGGAGTTATTTCTGAGCACAATGCAGATGCTGCAAAGAGTACTTTTATCTAGCATCAAAGTTTGAAACAACACTAATTTCATGAAATTTAATCATACTTTGTCTTAGGAATGGGGTCTATTCCTGTCATGGTCTTACAGACCCAAAAGTCTTGGAGAAATTAAAAAATAGAGAGATAGATAGATAGATAGATAGATAGATAGATAGATAGATAGACTGACATATATAGATATATACATCATGTATATTATACACAAACACAAAGTAAACAGTATCTAACTTATCTGTATTCAGATCAGAAATTTTAAAATATGTTCTGTCTGCAATAATTACGTCTGAATAAATGTCAGTAAAACATGTTTTTGCATGAGTATTAACATTATTAAATCATAATGACTTAGAAGAAGTATTTTTAGGATACAAAGCAAATACTGACATGTATTTCATTTTGTAGAGGGATATTATAGGTAATCAGATATCTGCTTACCTTTTTAGTACCATAATGAATAAGGCCCACTTCTTTTAAAATGTTCAAAAAAATGGTTCAAGTGCTCACATATCTATGACTCTGCACAAAGGTTGTGGCCTTTTTCATGATGCAAGTCTAGGTACTAACGTATCTATTCAAAAAGCTCTCTTGAATATTTCAGTTTTTTTATAATGTTCCTTCATATGTAATTCTCTAGTTCACCTTCCTTAATCTGTGAATGCTGTACTCTACTTAAATCACTGACCATACAATCTGTTCATGAAATTGTTTGTATTGCATTATAGAGCATAATAATATACTCACAGCAGTTAGCTAGATAACTGATCAATTCTAGTTTTATATTCAAATTGTAGAGCTTAATATCTTTTAAATTGACATCCTATTGATACCTAAATCATTTTGAAGATATTTATACAAATTCCGAGGCTATAGTGATGGCTACATTTCCATGCAAGGTAAAATGTGTACCCATTCATTTTGCTATTACTATTTTCAAATTCTAGTTAGGATCATAGTATCAAAGGATGTTACTAGACTACTGGCCCTGAGGCTCTTCTAAACCTCAACAAAATTATATTCCCATGTTCCCAAGGTCAGCACCTGTTGCCTCTGTCAAGCAGAGATGTAGGTGGGATCCCAAGGGTAACTTTTCTGTTTCCCATCCAATCATCTAGGTTACTCTTAAACAGGGACAGAGAGGTACTCTGTTTAACATGAAGAGGGAGCCTATTCCATAGATGGGGAGCCTCTAGGACACAAATCTGTCCTGCCAGCAAATTCTATTGATGTTGCAGGGCAGGTTTAGGTGCCGAGTGCGAGTTACATATGTGGTGTTTTATTTGTAGATATGCAGCATATAAAATAAGGCAGAGTCGGAGATGGCTTAATATGCTAGACAGAGATCAACTCTGAGTAGTCTATATGAGATGGAGTAAAGTGACAGGGACTTTAGCCTATCCACATAGGATAGGTGTTTGAGTGCCTGGATTCTGCTAGTCAGGAACCTCTGCGGTCTCTCCAGCTGCTGCATGTGGCTAGTGAGGTACATACTGAAGGGGGCAATGTACTCAATTACTGGCCTGATAAGGGAAGAGTACAGTGAAGTTATGATCTCTTTTTTCCTGGATACAATGTCCTTACTTATGAAAATAAGCAAAAATGGCAAAGGACACTCAGCACCACAGCAAAATTCCTAGCCATTTATTAAAGTAAGCGCTTTCATATGGAACAATGTCTATACTTCGTCAGACTCAAGGAACAATAAAAAACAGTATTTTAAATAGTCAGTCAAGCCTGTCCCTATACAGTCACATGATCAACATTAAAAATTGATTAATTAAGATTAATTAAAATTAATTAAGGTACTTCATACTCAACATCAATAAATTAAAAATTAAGCTGTTAAATACTTAAATGTAATAAAATATAATTGATGAACCCACTGCAAATGATCAAAATTGTGAATATGAGTAAAAGAATACTCAAAAAATCATTCCTTTCATAAATTCTATCTCATTAAGCTCCTTAGTTTTTCAGGATTTGCTTGAATAAATAAATAGTACCACTAATTTTTTTAAGTTTACAGGTGATTTTCAGAATGAGAGGATTTCCTATTTGGATATTTGTTTGAGTAAGGATAGTAATAGAAAACAGTATGTGGCTACTATTTTTAGGAAGGAGACATTTTCCAATTCTTTCCTTTATTATTCCAGTTCCCACCATGAACATCAGAAAAAAATCTGTTGTTAAAGGACCTGATTCTGTGTAAGAGACCATGGATGCTGGCGTATGCACACTGAATAATGTACGGGCACGTGGTTAAGGTCTAGGTCTACTGGTACATTGCCTTGGATCCTTAGGAAGTGATTTGTTCTTCAGCACCTCTACATAGGTGGGCTTAATGTTAGACATGAAGTTCAGAGAGGTGGATGCATGCTGTGTCTTAACTGCCATGTTTTTGAGATGTCAGCCTCTAGTTTGAATAAGTACTTATACCTCTCTAAAGTGGATTCTTTGTTTGGTAGTAGGAAGGGGTTGTCAGTAGGCATTAGGGTTCTTGGTTCTGGCAGACTGGCAACAGACAAGTTAATGGTAAACTGAGGTCCCATGATAGCAGTGAAATGTGACACGGAGGCTAGAGACAGACAGAAGGGAAGATATATATTATACTGCTGTATTATGCAAGACAAGACATACATGTTGTAGACAGCCCACATTTGCTATAAATAAAATGAGTTAAAACAAACAATACTGGATATAATCCAGTTAGGAATACAGTGATGGTATGGATCCACAAGGAGATTCATCAGCCTTGGTCCCAGAGAGATGGCAAAATGCATCCAGGAAACAAAAGATGCACACTGCTCCTAGCCAGTTGGATTCACAGGCATATACTAGGATGCATTCACTTTCTTCTCCAGCAGACAGTCTAAAAGAACCACATCTCATAACTTTAAATCACAATACCCCCTCTCCTTGTTCACCCCAACTTACAAAATTCCATTCCACTGACAACAGTTTCTCAGTAATGGTAGCCTGAACACGGGAATCTCGCCTAACACTCCTGGGAGATATCACCACCTTGCCGAATTTACATATCAATTCAAGAAACATACTTACACAGGACAAACTGGTAGATGCTTCACCCAGGGCATTACTTAACTCCAAAACACCCCTACTCTCTCATTATCCTACATATGCAGTCATTCTTAAACTTTTCATAAATACATTTTTTTAACAATAATTTCCTAATTACTCCTGTCCGCTTTTATCTTGTACTTTCCTTCACCCCTACTCCATCACAAACCTCATCACTTCTTGAGCTTTCCTCTGAGCTTAACTAATCTGCCACCCACCACCTTACACTTCTACACAGTCACTGTCACTGTAGCCTAAGCAATCTATATTAAACTCTCAACATATAATTATATATACCTGATATTAACCTGCAGGTTAATGTTCAATACTAACCCTTTTGCTAGGACATACATATATTTTCTTTACATGTACTTCAAGTATTTTATTTTGTGTTTTTGTACATTGCTTTTGTACTGTAAATTGCTATTTTGCATTGTGCTACTTTGTACTCTGTTTTTTTTCCTGGGATGATCCTAAAAATGGTCTGCCCAGATCAGAGCCCTTTGTCAGTGAACAAATGGTAAATAAAATAAATAAGAAAATGCATAAATAAATAACTTGTGCATAAAACAAAAAAAAAAACCCAAACAAAAAAAAGCACAGATGCATGCACTGGCCCTCACTTTCATTACTCCGCAGAGTCTCCTGTCAACCCTTGGTGCCGCAACCTCAAGGCATGTTTAAAACACATATGACTGTATATCAGAATATCTTAATAATGACAACACAAGTTCAACAACAGGGGAGCACAGAGAGTAACACAACACAGCATATTTATGCTCAGGTATCACAAAATTCAGGCACAGAAAATAACACAGTACAGTACATTAACTCAGATAAGAACATAATTCTGACATGGAATGTTATAAATAAGGTTGGTTTAAAACACACAATATTGTGTACCAGAGGAATAGACAACATATAAATGCAAAGGAAATGCACAACTACAAAGCAAATATAATGTAGAGAGAGGCGTATCATGATTAAGGGTTACATTGGTAATACAGATGCCTTAATTTAGACAGGCTTATACAAATGTGCTGCTTGGGTGCTTCATAAAAACAGGTATTGGAAAACATTTACTAATGCTTATTCATAATTCAATTTATACAATATACTAATGTGGATATTAATTCAAATGAGAAATATTGCTGTAACTAGATAATTTAGCTACTTAACTATCACCAGCTAGGCACAGCCTACAATATTCTCAAATATCCTGAAAAAAACCCCTCATTATCCAACCTACTTACTGTCTATACTACAAACCGGTACCTAAGATCCAGTGAAAAATCTCTCCTCTCCATCACCAAGGCTAACAATAATGCAGAGAAAGCGCTCTACTCCCACACTGTTGCCAGAAATTGGAACTCTCTTCCCCTATCCGTGTCCACTGCCCCCTCCACATCCATATTCAAAAACTCCCTCAAATCTCACCTTCTTAATACCTGGTTATGCCCTTGTATTACATAACCCTACCCATACTACTATTAACTCCGCAAACTCCTCTCTGATCACATGCTGGGTCTCTGATCCCCTGTAGTCTTGGCCATCTGAAAGGGTACTTTTACCTATAGAATCTTACTTGATATATTTTCTTCTCTTACCAATGTATAACTGACATTGTCTTTTTACCTATGTTCTATATCCTCTTTAACCTGGAGCGTTTAATTAATTTCTTGTTATATTACTATGCTCAGCATACATGATGTAACCTATTTTGTGTATTATGCTGGATGTACTGCATTTGTCTAACTTAATGCCGGAGCTTTTCTCTCCAGGCCCCAGCTGAAAATGGACCTGGTCCAGTCAGAATTTCCCGGTTAACAAATATAAAATAAATAAAATAAAAAAAAAATTGATTAAGTAATACTGCTACATAATTCAAATGTAATACAGGAAGCATGTGCAATAAACAAGTACAGCAATGAAATTAACTAAGTGCACTAAGGTAAAACAGAAAAAAATAACTGGCTGGTTAGAACCAGTTAGTACCAGTAGGAATTAGAGTCAACCAGATAGATAATACAATAAGTAAAGAGTGGTATAAGTAACACAGCTAGACAATATATACAGGTAAACAGCCAGAATCCTTAAGAACCAGCCTGAACTAGTTAAAGCTAGGTAAGACCAAGCAGATAGATAATACAGTAAGTACATTTAATAACAAGGTAAGTAAACTGCATAATAAAAAGGGTCATCATAGTGGTATAGTGATTAGCATTGTCACCTCACAAAAAGAGTTTTTCTGGTTTGGTTCTTCGCTAGGGTGCCTTCTGTGGAGGGTCTGCATGTCCTCACAGTGTTTCCGTGGGTTTTCTGTCTATATTTCAATTTTCTACCACATTATAAAAACATGGTAGGGAGATTGATGTCTTCTAAATTGTCAGTAGGTGTGCATATGTGGGATATTCATGAAATGCCTGACAATTGACATCTGCCACCCCCCCCCCCCACCTTGCATGGCTAACTCCATGAATAGCAGGGACTGTTCATGGAGTTTATATAGCAGCTGGTTGTGACTCATAATCATGGATGTGTGGCTGGATGGATAATAAAAAGATTGTCCTTGGATTGCTGTTGCATAAAACATTGTGATGGGGTGATACTGCGGGGATGACATAGTTTTGCCTGATGAATGCTTCTTGAAACAAGAGAATAAGGAAAGGTGCCCGATGGCTTCTATGTAATGTTCAGCTACAAGGTATCATTCATAGCACACCCAGTCAGCACCAATATGAGATTGTTCTGTTTTCATTTTCCTATAGTTTCTTCTCTCTATTGACTTATGAATTGCATTACTCTGAAGCAATTATGTTCTATGAGTCTGTCTGAAGGCAATGACTGTAGATGTTATTTCTGGTTATCTTTGGTTCTTGTTACAACAATGCTCCAACATTTAATAATGCTCTTCTTTAAAAAGAACAATATGTCAAATGACTTGCTTTTGTGAAAACTGCAAATACCTTAGCTGAAGGTACTCTTCACTTATTGCACTCGACATACAGTAGGTGTAAAGTAGGATGTCATTCATGTATGAGAAAAGTTCACGTGATCATTTGCTTCCTTTATCCTACAGAAGTATTTGTATATGCAAGTTGTATATGCATCAGAAACCTATGTAATAATCCACTTAGTTAACATCAGACAGTTATTAGCTTTTGAAGTAATGTGACAGTGCTTCAATATTCTTATAATATACATGTGACAGAAAAACTTGGAATGTAAATTAGAATTATCAGTCAACAGAGCACTATGATTTACTGCTGATTTATTGTTGTGATGCACAGTGGTGCAGCAGAGATTAGCATCAGTTTCTGTCTGTCTGATTTCCTAGCTAAATTGCCTTCTGGACAGAGTTTGCATTGTTTGCATGTATATTTTGTGTGTATGTTTTGCTGGGTATCCAGGTTACTGTTATATCCAAAAGACAACCTATAGATGAATTGATGATGACTGATTTGTCAGTATTTTGTGTGTATGCATGTATATGTGCACGCACATGCATCCATATGTTTGCGTGTGTGTGTGTGTGTGTGTGTGTGTGTGTGTGTGTGTGTGTGTGTGTGTGTGTGTGTGTGTGTGAGAGTGCACATGCGCGCGCCTGTCTGTCTGTGTGTGTCTACACATCTGTGTCTGTATGTATGTGACTATTGCATATCCTGAAATGGACAGGCAGCTATTTTTGGGCTTTTTGCCTACCTAAAGTTCACTGCTTACAGGGGCAGGTTCCAACTTTTCAACAGTACTGAAAAGTACTACAATCTGTGCACTGCAAAATAAGTGAAAGACTTGACTCACAAAGTATGTTTGGCTCTGAAATACTACTGGCAGATATATGATAAAGAGAGATTATAACAGTCTTTTACTAAACAAAGAAAAATTGTTTCAACCACATGGTGGGCCACATACATGAGTTTGCTAGATATGCATTCTGTGCATGTCATCACTTCTTCTGCTTATTGTCATCATAACTGAAGATATACATAGAAATGCTAATACCTACAATTGCCAGTGGTGGCCTAATAACACATCCAACAGCAATATATCCACTGGTTGACAAACTCCAATGTCTGACAGAACATTCTGAAAAGGTATGCATGCTATTTGACCACAAATATCCAAGCATATTAATTTGTTTCCCTAAGTCATACAACAGCACCATAAGGGAATACCATCCAATGTAACTCCCAGCCCAAAATGCTGTCCAGCCAAAAAACATGCCTACACCATCATGAGCTGCAATCTTGCCACAATAAAATAGTCCTTCGACAACAGAAACAACTCCAAAAATTTCAGATGTGCAGATAACCAGTGGTCTCTCTTTTTATATGGTGACAACCTGCATAAAATTATCTGAATCTGTCTTCTGTTATGAGCCTATCTTTTTCTTAGAAAGAATCGTAGCCAATTCATCTACATGGTGCATTTACAGTGAAGAATATAAAACACGAGATACCTGACAGAAGGGATTGTGCTATTAATATACATGTACTTTCCTGGTAGAGATATAGGACAGCATCTTATAGTACACTCATTTTAAGAAACATTAATATTACCTCATAAGAAATAAAAGATAAAAATGATAGCATTTATTTCCACATATCAGTGGTAGCAGAGCAAGGAGTTATGTTACTAAACACATTGCACGTGTCTGCCAGCTGCATCACAGCAAATCATAGCTTCCTGTAGTCACTTCCTTTTGTTCCAGAAATTGTGATAACTTATATAAATGATACACGTGCGCCTATCATTTCAATTAAAAGAAATTAAAGCAGAGGATTTGAATGGAAATTTTCAAGCATCATAGTTTGCTGTGCATAACTTGAAGGAATGGGCCAAATTCAAATTTATTTGATTATATTTTTCTTTGTAAACTGGCTAAGTACTCAACTTACTTCAGGTAAGTTAGAATCTAAAGATTTTTTTTCTCCATCAGTGGGTATTTGGCTTGATTTTACAAGGCTATGAAACAGAAAAGAATTTAAACAAATGAAATTTTATCAAGAAATTGGTGGTGCTCTAATACTAAACAATATTAAACTGCCATTTATTCGACCAGATGGGCATTATTTGAAAACAAGGCAGCTACAAAGAGAGCTGGCCATTCAGCTCTCAAAGTTTGCATAACTTATATGTAGATGTTCCATATAAGATATTCCCACAATAATGAGTATGTAGATTCAAATCCATAGTACAAAGTAAGTAACTGTTTATAATGTTGTATGTAATTCTAAGTAAAAATAGCATTCTTGAACCCAGGTCACTAATTAATGATTTGAGATATAAGTCATGACAATTGTATGCTTGTATTAAATTTGCAGTTATGTCTTATTAGGTGTCAAACATAGAAACATACACAGTAACCAGGAAAATAACTTGTACCTTATTGATTTATGATGAATACCAAATTAATTAAAACTAGGCATCTTTAAATGTCTGTCTTCCTATAAATTATCCATTATATATATATATATATATATATATATATATATATATATATATATCGATATACAGAAACACACATTTGTCTGTATGTGTGTGTGTGTGTGTGTGTGTGTGTGTGTGTGTGTGTACATGTGTTACAGTCAAGTGGTAGATAGCTCAAAGTGTTGAACAGAAGAAAGGCTGGTACAGCTGATTGAAAATGCTTGCCTTCCATTTTACCTCAGAAGTGGCACACTAATGTACATCATATTGATCACTGCTGCAGTAGCCTTAGCTATTTGGGTTATATCCTGCCAAAGATATGACAGATGGCCAGCATCTAAAGCTTTAGGGCACCTTCCATGTGTCCAAACTGTCAGGCAGTTCAAGCAGAGCTGAATGAAAATCAGCTGATTGCATTTACTGGCTTTTTTATCTCTGGAAGTTTGCAGAAGAATACAGATGGAGGAATTTTCTGTTTCTTTACTCTAGTGCATATATGTAATTAGCAGGGGTTGTGGGGGTGTGGGTGGAAGAAGTTTGCCCTGCTGTAAAAAAGTTAACTGTTTTTTCTATTTTTTTATCGGCTGGCAAAATCTGTGTGTGTGTGTGTGCCTGTGTGTGTGATGTGTGTGTGTGTGTGTGTGTGTGTGTGTGTGTGTCTATATATATATATATATATATATATATATATATATATATATATATATATATATACAAAAAAATATATATATATATATATATATATATATATATATATATATATATATATATATATATATATATATATATATAGACACAGTATATATCAACACGTGTGTGCATAACAGCGATATGTCTACTTGCAGCCAGTTTAGAGTAGAAAGTCAAAAATCAAACAGAATATTTCTGGACAGAAGCCAGCATACCAGAGAAACCTCATGCAAAGAGAGAACATAAACACTCCACATAAACAGTGACTACAGATCAAGAATAAATCCTGAACAATAAGCATCTGAAGCAGAAATGTTAAACACTGAAGCACTGTGTACTTAGGAATTTGCTGCTAATTCTTATGAGAACTGTAATAGAAAAGAGCAGCATTCATACTGCATGTTCCTATTAGGAGTCATTGTCATGTCTTGTAGTTTTAAAGAAAGCCTTCACAGGGAATTATTAAGTAACCCCTCTCCCCACATGCACATACTCACATTCATGGCCATCACTGCAGTACTTTTTATACTGATCTGGTTAACCCACCCACTTTTCTGACAAATAGTTGAATAGACTTCATTTTCTTCCCCTGTAGCCTTTTTTAACTAAACTTTTATAAGTGATATGCTTGTTTTAATTACTGGGTTTTATTTGTACTGGGTGACTTCCCTGCTTCTTTCAACTTAAATTGCAACTAATAAGCATTCTGCTGTTTGATTTCCTTGTAATGTGTGACAGTGGTCATGTCTGCATACAGTATGCAGCTGTAGGCTGTGCAGACGGAGAATAAGTGTAATTTATGACATGAAAGAGAAATTACAGTTGTGAAAGTAAACTTACCATAGCAGTAGATGTTCAGATTGTCACTGCTGCAGTAGCCTTAGCTATATGGGTTATATCCTGCTAAGGATATAACAGCTGGCAAGCATCCTACCCTTCAAAGCACCTTCCACATGCCCATAGCCAGCCTTAGGCATAGGCCAACTAGGTGACTACCTAGGGCGCCACTCCAGCAGGGGCACTTTTCCAGTATTTATTTGATGTAGGTAGACCAGGATGTGGGGCACTGGGTGTTGTGGTGGGGGGCACCGTAGAACCCTTTTGCCTAGGGCACCAGTTGACCTAGGGCCTCTCCTGACATGCCCAAACTGTCAAGCTTCTCAAGCTTAGCTGACTAAAATACAAGTTTCAATTCCGAGCCCTTTAGAGTTTTCCTGCCAACAGACAGATGGAGGCTGACCTCTGAAAGGACAATGTTAGGAAGAACAAAAAATAAATATCCACTTTCTGGCATAAACAACATACCAAAAAATAAGGGGGGGTGGAGGGAGGGAGCAGCTACTGCAGCACTGATTATTTGAACATCTACTGTTAAGGTAAGTTTACTTACAAGTTGTACTATGTTCATCATCCTGATCACTTCTGCAGTAGACTTGGGTATATGGGTAGATTACCCTAGCTTACTACATTTGGAAGGTGGAAAGAGTCCCTGAAGAATGGTACTTGCAAAGCCTGCTCTAGACCCAGGGATGAAATCAAGCTTATAGTGCTTTGTAAAAGTATGTACAGAGGACCAAGATGCTGCTTCCAGAATACTTTTAGAATCTAACACTTTCATAAAAGCAATAGATTAAGCCAAAACCATGGTAGATGTGTGTTGACCCTGTCTGGAATAATTTTGTTGTGGTGAGCCATTTTGAAATAACTTGTTTTAGCACAGGTTGACCCTTCATCAAATCTTCACAAGAAACAAACTATTGATCCAAAGATCTGAAAGATTTAGTTCTGTTAAAAAAGTACCTGAATTGTCTGATGTCATCCAAGGTGTCAGATATCTTTTCTCCCTTATTTTTGGTTCAGGATGGAAAACAGAGGGAAGGATAGTTTGGCTTAAAGTAAACTTGGATGCCACTTTGGGTATAAAAGAAGGATTCATTCTCAAAGAAACCTTGTCCCTGTAGAAAATCAGGCAGGATTAACTCACCAAAAGAGTTTCCAACTCAGATACTACTCTTCTTGCAGAGGTCAGAGAACTCACTAAAACTGTCTTCCATATTAATACCCTCAAGTCAGCAAGATTAACTGATTCAAATGGAGCAAGTGTTAGCTTCTCTATCACAAAATTATGATGGAAAGGAGAGGCCACTGGTTTTCCTGGAGGCCTCTTATGCAAAACCCCTTTTAAAAACATTTTGATATGAGACTACTTTGAAAGAGGAGGCTGCATGGACATACATGCTGAAATGTCCGATAAATGAATCTTGATAGAGGAATAAGAAAGGCCCCAGAATAGTAACTCACAGAAATATTGTAAAACCAGAGAATGGCTAGACCTGAATGGGTGCGGGTTATTTTATTGGCACCAAATTGAAAACCCTTTCCATTTGCTAATATTTGATTTTCTAGTAACAGTTTTCTTGCCTTCGTTAGTACTTGCAGCATGTCCTCAGTAAACAGGTGTCTAAAAGGAATTAAGATCCTATCATTAAGGTAGTGAGTTGAAGTTGATTGGTAGTAGGGTATATCAAATACCCCTATTCTTGTGTGAGTAGACCCAACCTGCGAGCAAGCTTGTGGTAATTGCCCCTGGCCATTTCAAAACAAAGTAGAACCACTGTAGCCTGGGTCAGGAATAAGTGACCACAATGATCTTGGGAGATTCCTTCATCTTGAGGAGTAGCTTGGATATTGGTAGAAAAGCATACAGATACATTCCTGTTGAAGGAAAAGGAAAGAAAAGAAAAAAAAAGAAAAGGCATCTGTATTCCAAGCCTTCTTACATGGAGTCTTTGAGCAGAATCTTGCCAGTTGATTGTTTACAGAGGAGGCAATGAGGTCTCCTTGAGGAACTCCCTACTGATTGCAAGACCCCCTGAACTAGATTTCATTTGTAAGGGCCTGCCCTTGTCCTGTTCAGATTGGCTGCCACATACGTTTGCTCTGATGGAATGTAGGATGCCTGTAGAGCGAGACTGGGCTGTGAATCTATATCACAAGCTAACATGCATAACCTGCAAATTGGGTACAGCCTGGTTACCTCTTGTTTGCTGATGTACCACATAACTGTGGTATTGTCTGTAACAACTTGAAGAGGTCCTTTGGACCAAATGTGATTCCAAGATGAGGGCCTTGATTAAGGCAAACATCTTCTTTATATTTATGTGCTTGCATCTGTTCATGGTGTCCCAAAACTCTTACACTTCTATCCCTCCAGAAACTCCTCTCCAAGCAAAGTCTGTGGTGTCTGTGGTGAATGGCTGCATTGGAACAGGGAGGGAGAATGGGAAACCTGGAGTTAGGGATATCTGCTGTCTCCACTAAGTGATCTACTGTATCTTCTGAAAACCCTAACACTGCGATTTGAAAGACAGAGGGTGTTGGTGCTAGGACCAAAGAGGCTTCAGATACTACTGTAACCTTCTCATGTGGAGTCTTGCCAGAGGTATCATGAAACCCAAAAGCATGAGGTATTCCCTCGTAGTGACCAAACTCTTAGTGTTAAACCCTGAAAATAGATCTAGATCTCAATTTATTGTTATCTGTGGAAGAATGGCTCTTTGAGCTGTGGTGTCTAGATGGTTTCCCAGAAACACAATCATGTGAGAAAGAGTCAAGAAAGACTTTTGTATGTTCTCTTGGAATCCCAGCTTGTGTAGGAGATCTCTCATCCAAGTTAGAGATTCCTGACAATTTGAAAAAAGATTCTGTAAAGATAAGCAAATTGTCTAAATGAGGAAATATATGGATACCCTGTAGCCTACAATGAGCTATAACTGGAGCTAGACACTTTCTGAACACTCTTGGTGCAGTGGATAGTCCAAAGGGTAAGGCAGAGAACTAATAATGTGATCCAGACACACACACAAATCTTAAGAAGCACTTGAAATAGAAATGAATAGGGATGTGATAATAACAATCTTTCAAATCTAGTGTTATCAGGAAACTTGAATGTGGAAAAAGAGGTAACGGATTGTGAAATGACATTATTTTCTATCTGGGCACAATTACAAACAGGTTTAGGATTAAAGGATCATCTAGAACTGGTCTCCAAGCATTTTCTTTCTTTGGTACTAAAACATCCTTGAATAAAACCCATGTCACACTTGGGAGGAGTGAACTGGTTCAAGCACCCCCCAAGACAGCATGTGATGAAAGACAGGTGGAAATAAAAGTGTCTGGTCTGGAGGATGAGGAATTACTCCCTGAGAAAGGACAAATTTCCTCTCATTAACATCTGTAACCTTGAGGAAAGATCTTCAGAACCTATTTGTCTGAGGCTATCTGTTCCCAAAGAGATAGGTAGTGATTCAGACATTCTGGAAGACAAAAGTGGGTCCCAGGGAGGGAGAGGAGAATAAAGTCTCTTAAATAATCATTCCAATTTATTGGAATGTATATGGTTTGGGGAGTTTCCAGAATTCTTCTTGGAATCCCCTTGTCATTTCTTCTTAAACTGCTGTTTACCTGCATTTTGTTAAGATGATGAGGAGTTACATAATCCTTTGGAAAATTTGAAAAATGAGTAATGAAAAATCTGCCCCAGCTTCTAAGACCAACAAAAATGGCTCTCCCTTGCCACTGAGGGCAGCCACAGAGGATGTAGCTAACCCCCAGTCCATTGTAGCTGTATGTGCCACACCAGATGGATTCTGGGTAAAAGAGGAATGGTTTCAGGTGCAACAAATGGCCACAGCAGAGTCACCCACCTGCAAGTGAGACAAATTGCTAGCCTGCTGTAGTAGCACAGGCCATTTGCTGAAGTCAGTCTTTTTGTGACAGAAAGAAGGACCAGACAACAGACCTATAGTTTGTTCCCCGGTCAAGCCCAAAACTTGTGGCTCTTTCTCAGGGAAAGCAAGCAGTAAAAACCAGTAAAAATACTAAGTCTCTTTTTATCCCCAGGCAGACACATTAAAAAGCACTTTAATACCCTATGCCATCCCCACAAGCTAAAACAAACACAATTTCTCCATGGAAAAATGTTTTTAGTTACTTTAAACAATTTTTAAACTGACAGGAAAAAGGCCGCTTCTGTTTAAAAGTAGAACACAGTCTCATGACTGTCCATCAAAATACAAATTTCTGACTTTAAAACAACTTTCATGAGCAGGAAAGTATAAATAGTAAGCAAAATTATTAAATTAAAGGTTTTTTTCCAAAAAGGGAATTAGCCGCCCAACAAAAGAATTATAAAAGCAGACAGTCAATCCTCCAAAGCTTCAGAAGAGATTACGCTTTGATGGCTGTAAAACTGTGAATGGCTTGACACCCAAACTTGTCTTTTAGTCAGCTCTGCTTGAAGTGCCTGACAGTTTGGTCACATGGAAGGTGCCCTAAAGCTTTAGATGTCGGCCATCTGTCATATCCCTGGCAGGATATAACCCACATAGCTAAGGCTACTGCAGCAATGATCAATATGATGAACATTAGTGTGCCACTTCTGAGGTAAAATGGAAGGCAAGTATGTTGTAAGGAGGCAGTTTAGTTGAATGCATTTTAAAGTAGATTTGCTGTGTTCAGATTAGAATTTTACTGTTAGTTGCAAGGTTTTGAAGTTAGGGATGCAGTTTTAGTGTTAGTGCCAGAGGTTTTGAGTTAGAGAGGGAGTTTTAATATTAGGGCTAGGAATGGAGTTTTAGAGTTATGCATGAAGTTTGAGGGTTATGGCTTAGGGTTAATGACAGAGTTTTAGGGTTGGGGTAGAATTAGGTTGGGAGATTTAATGTTATGGTTAGGAACAGTGCTTTAGGGTTACAGCTAGGGCTAAGGTAGAAGCATTAGGGCTAGGCACCAAGTTTTATAGATAGAGTTAGCGCATTTAAATGTTGGTAATTACTGGCAATGAATGGGTGCAGCTTGTGTTTGCATTCCAGAAATTAAGATACTCAAATAAGTTATGCCTGAATGCTATAATTAATTGTTAACAAAACAGCTACCCCTCTGAACTCTAGCAAAAACTAGCAAAAACTCTGGAAAACTAAATTAAATTTGCTCTTTCCTTTCTTTCTATATTAATTTCATAGCAGGATCTGTGCATTTGTCATCCCAGTTGTTCTTTAATAAACCTTCCTTCAGTATTTACTAGATGTTTTCTGAGAGTCTCACTGACTTTGTCACATCCACTCCTGCTGAAGTCAGGCAACCACACCTCTGATTGCCTTGCCCAAGCAGTTGGGTTCTATGGGAATGGCATTATTTTTATTATTTGCTCTTAATTGTCATTCAACCAACATATGAGATGCTTTTTATGTGTCTGCGGAAAACATGCCCTCTCCAGGAATTAGTTAAATCTGATTTTTTTTCTCATTCGTTTTGCAATATTGTGTAGTATAGGAGAAACTACCTTAATCCCAAGATGGCAAGAGTAAAGAAGGTTTACATGAAGGTATATTAAATCTGTCAGGAACTGTAGATGAGCCTTAAGTGCTGTAATTAGATGATTTCAAAATGTATATCATCAAAGGAAGAAAAAGTCATAAGACAGGGTCAATAAAGCCAGCAACCAAAACCTGGACAATGCTAATGTCCCCATGTCCATTATTACTCATGTTTGCCAACCCTAACACTTTCCATGCCCTGGCCACTAAACCCATCCCTGCACCTTACCTTCTAAATACCCTTTCTCTAGCTTTATTAGTATTCCGGAAAATGTATGATGATATTGTTAGGTTCTGAGGATTATACTTTCTTTTATTCATTTGTTTATTCATTTATTTAAACTGTTTGCCAGAGGTGACTGGTTGTCTTTCTTTTGTGATGGGTTTAACATGTGGTGCTCACAGTTAGTGTTTTTTGTCGATATTTTATATTCAGGATTTTTCCTTGTCAGTATTTGTACTCATCATTATTTTTTTGTCTTATTTTGGCACAGAGATTAATTACTACATTCTCTAGTTCATACATAGCGGAAAGTCTGAGAAGCTGAAGGTTGTCATTAAGTAGATTGTAGGAAATGGGCTATTGACATTACAGAAGAATGCCAGAAGGAGGTGCACACACAAACTCGGAACATCATACAGCATGTGTTTGGGCTGCTGAAGTCATGGTTCTGGTACCTTGATATATATATCAGGTGAAGCCCTGCAGTACTCTCCAGCCACATGTGCACAGATGTTCACAGTATGTGCTATGCTACACAATATGATCCTGCAGAAACAGCTGCAGCAGGATCAGCAAAGGGAAGGAATACACAGCACCCCACAAGTGCCTAGATCCTCACAGCCACACCCAGAGGGGGACTCAGAGGAGGATCCCCCTGAGGATGTCCCTGTAGGCAGACATAAGTGTGCCCAGTATACCCTGACCTTGGCCAAGAGACAAGGCATAGCACATGCACTGACAACCTAGGGCCCTAGTGACTGACACCTTACTCTGACTTGCATACATATAGTAAAAGTGATGCCAGCCAGCCCACGCAACCTGTACCTAACCATGTATTGTCTGTGTACTGTACGCATCAGACAGAGTCTGCCCTGAACTGCAGGTCTGTCATCTTCTGCATTCACAAGGTTAGTCACTTACCTATACACCACTTCTAGGAAATAGATCTGTACATACAGACAGCTACGTATACATATCTGTCTGTCCCTATCCCCCTCTCACATGGTTAGTGTATCCATCAGTATGTACCCCAAATACAGTACATATGATAAATATATATATATATATATATATATATATATATATATATATATATATATATATATATATATATAAATTACAATGATACATAGACTCTCCCCATGTATCTACATAATACATACAGATAACGTACTTACACAGCAACATTTAAAGAAACATCCCTGTTACACACATTTGTATATATATATATATATATATATATATATATATATATATATATAGATGTAATGTTGAAGTCATCTGCACTCAAACATCACAACAGTTGTCCAGAGGAACCAGTCCAAGGCCGCAACAGTACATAATTCACTCACCCACAGACCCCTGTGCCTACTCAATACCACCACGGAGACAGACACAGGTGAGCAGGGGGTGTAATGTACAATCATTTCAATGCATGCCTTGAGCAAGCCATATTGTCCCTGGCCACATGTTTACCTATCTAGCTGCAAACAGCCACATATGGCCATACTGGTAACTGTATACACACATAGCAGGGATATTAAAAGGTGTCCTAATCCTAGGACACTGGATACAATAACAGTACCAAGCAATATCACTCGGCAGGCCACACATGCTGTCTAACACAAGGCTACTTTGCGTACTCCACAAGTACTGTGTCTGCAAGCATGTATACAACAGATATAACCTGTGGCATGTGCAATAAGTACAATGAGCTACAGTGTGTAATAACAGATAGGTAGCGGTTCTAATTGCACATCCGCCAACTCTGTGTGCACGTGTCTGTGTATGTGTGGAAATATATCCTCTTGCAGCACTACATTCATGCCCATATGGGCTATCATTGTGCAATGATTATTATGCATTTTATGAGCCTGTGACTAGCTGCTGGCCTCTAAATTACCCTAAATTACCCTCATGTACAAGGCCTATGATGTCATCCACCTTAAGAGCGCTGGCTGACAGTCTAATATCAGATAAACTCAGTGGCACATGTGATAACTACTGCAAGCTATCATGTGTAATAGTAGATAGGTAGGGGTTCTAGTCTCACATCAGCCAACTGTGAATGTGTGTATAAATAAATCCCCTTGCAGCAATACAGGCATGCTCATAAGGCCTATCCCCATACAATGGTTATGCATTTTATGGGCCTGTGACTACACTACAGATATACTCTTATGGGCTATCCTCATGAGAAGGTTATGCATTTTATGGCCCTGTAACTAGCTGCTGGCCCTAAATTACCCTTGTCTACATAATTATAACTGGTATCTGCCATCTGTCTGACCTAGACACAGGATATTTGTAGATGTGTCAACTGCATCACCACACCTTCTAGATTTGTAAGTTCAGAAAACCCAGGTAACACATATCAAGTGTAACTGACGTTATCACAAAGTATGAATGCATGATTATGCTGACTGCCCCCATTGTCCCAGATACACTGTTCTACACATATGCACCTAGGGAGCCATGCAGGTATACTGCCATACCATGCTGAAGTCATATTTCTGCTGTGCTGCCATGTCATAATATGCTGCTGTATTTCAGCCATGTGTCCATAGTTTATCCCCTCAGACTCCTGGAACAGAAACATGCACAGGTCCATGACACACCTGCCATTCTCTAACACTTCCACCAGTCCAACATCATGCAACAAAGATACTCAAAGTTTGATGTGTAGTCATGACACATGCCAGCATACAGTACCTGTTGTGGCCCACAACAAGTGCCATGCAAAACAATACTTCACTACACAAGTACACGTCAAGTAATATAGTCACCCTGTACATTAGACACATATTTGCATTTCTCTGCATGGATGACATGGATGGCAGGGATGTGGCACAGGTATAATCACATGCACAGGGTGTGATGTGGGGGTGCCAGAGGCCTAGGCTGTGCCAAACAGTTGACAGCAAGTGTGTTTGTCAGAAGGGGTGTGGGATAGATGGGCCATAGAGTGGTGTTATGTGTGTCTGTTAATGACCTGCATGTGTCTGAGTGTGTGCATGCACACAGTCAAGCCTAGTGCTAGCCCTACACATGTGTATGTTGGACAGCTGTGGACCGTACATGGTAGAGTGGACAGTTCAGTGTCTCTGGCTACAAACATGGGAACTGGCTTTGCCAGGAGTAACACCATGCCCACGGTCAGATGTGGTACTAGTACCTGATGGTAACTGCTGTCTGCTGGGGCTGTGTTCCCCATGGGACTGCCAGAACCATGTGCCCATGGCCTGCTACATCATGGTGTGAACAGCACACTTCCCTCTGTAGCACTAGAGGTACTGCCACTATGGGAGTGTGACTGTGCACGGACATGTGGACTCTTAGGATGGTGTTGCTGACCTACGTCCACATGTCCAACACCCAACTCCAACCATATGTTCCAACACAGACAATGTGCGGTCCAAGACAGACACTATCTCAGCTCAACTTCTGTCCACTGCATCAATGATCCAATCCAGGGTTTCCCAAATGTAGTAGAGGCAGTCACAGATGTCAGACTGTGCTGCATCTATAACCCTAAGCATCCATCTGGTGTTGCTTTCAGAATGTGTCTGTGCCTCCATTAAAGCCTGAAACATGCGTCAAGTGATCAGTGATGTGACACCTGCAACAAGTGGTGGATGGACAGCAGTCCTCCTACAAGTACCCCTGTCAATCCAACTGTGAGGAACCTCACTAGCTCTCTGGTCAGTGTCTACACTCGCTGATACCGTAGTTGTCACACTGTCCTGTTCAATGTCACCACCTTCTGACTGTCCAATATCTGTGGCATCTGGAGACTGGGTATGTGTGGACATACTGACTGTGTACGGTGACAATGGGGACTGAAGAAGGATGTCAACTTTGGGACAGAGTAAGCCCCCAACAACTCCACCTGTGCCTCATTATGTCTACCATTATCAGAGTCTGATGAGACATTGACATCAGGTTGGGAGTGGGACAGACTCCAACTCTCCTGTTCACCTATGAGAAGCAAGACAAAAGCAGTACATTACCACCTATAATATTATGTATGGTAATCCACACAGACTCATACAGATTAGGATCCACAATGCATTACCAGTCCCACATATTCTCATCTCTGCTCCCATGCACAACAGACAACCTCACAACATACACAGACAAGTCAAGCCCTTTATAACATGCACTTCAGCTACATCACATTAAAGCTGCCAGTACAATATACTTGTAAAACATGCACTATGACAGTATACATGGTAGAACTACACATAAAACCCAGTACATCTATCTTGAGAATGATATGCCAGTACTAGTGTCACAGCCTCAGGTATGTACCATTCCTCTTTTGTTTTTGAACAGGAAATTTGGAGTAATTGCCTCATATATACCAGGCTGCGTAGTCACTCATAGTTATAAGTGCAAATGTGTTATTGTTACACTCCTGTGATTGCACAGTCTATGAACTGTAGTTAACTGGTGCAGAATGGAGCATTCAAATATTCTACTCTGAATAAACACAACATTTGTAAATAGGGCAATATGGGAGCCCATAACTTTCATAAGGTATATATGATCTGTAAAACAACAGTATCACACTTACCAGGTACAGGACTGTGGACTTGGGCCACACCTGATGGACCTATGAAAAGGTGAGGAAGAGGTATTGTCAGCACCACCAAATGTTGCAGCACTACAAAGTAATATGTGCCTATATCCACGTGTACAGTAGGTATCGTGATAATGGCTGCATTGCTGACATTCCAAGTATGAGTGCACAACTGAGTGTAACCCCCCCCCCCATGCAGATAGACCTGACACCCATGTACTGGTATGTCCAGCCTACCGCAATGACTAACACAGTATTACACTAGTGAACACAGTAAGCTTACCTGGACGTTCCACTGTTGTGGACACTGTAGCACAGTGTGTATGTATGTATGTATGGTATGGTATGTGTATGGTGTGATGGATGCTTGGGAGCAGTCAAGTGTTCCTAGGTTTGCCAGGAATTCCTCTGTGGCTGAAAGTGGTTGTTCCATCGCAGGCCCTCCACCGGTGGTGGCATGATCCCTGACAACATCAGCTGCCCTAAGTCGTGTAGCATTCATCATGTCTGTGGCCCAGTGTCGTACCTAGTCATTAGTCCTGTCCTGCTGGCCAATCTGATTGACATCCCGCATAAGGTCTGCCTAAAATGTTGCCCACTGTTCCCAATTATGCCTCCCCCTGAGCAACAAAATCTGATGGTGCTGTCTCAGTCTGTCTAGTAATATGTCATTCTCCACATCTGAGAAGGTGGCATGTCTTCTGTGGTACATGGTTCCTGAAAGACTACAAAAGGGGGACACATTAGAGGACCAGATAAGTGGATGCCCACTATGTACAGATCCAGTACGCCCATAATGGCCTACATTATCCACAGCTGCCTCACACAACATACCCCACAGTCTGGCAACACACTATGTGTGGATACCACCAAGATAGTAGCAATACTGGGGTATGTCCCTGTGTGTCATGACAGATTCTGCTGCATGTTCCAACACCCAGCACTGCAGTCTACTGTGGTATGTCTTCTATGGGCAAACTCCCACTAATATGTCATACGGGCACTGCCAGATAAATAACAGTGTGCTATTACAATGACTATATGGGGACAGTACAGCAACACCAGTGTGCCACAATGACAGAAAACAATGCAAACCTGCTGTAGTATATGTTCCCTGTAGGCATCATACCTCTCAACTATACAGATGTTTTTAGAATGTCAAGATGTTTGCCTCATAGTTTTGGTCATGTTTTCACACAAACTTGTGGATTTCTGACAAATGGTTGGCCAATCATTGATGGTTGATGTCAGAAAACAAAGACAGGCATATAAGTTTCACACATCATTCCCTTCAAAACACAGTTATGCTACTGTAATATTGGTTACTCTATTCATGTTCTTTGTATGAGCAATATTTAAACACTATTGCTGAGTTTGGGCCTTTGCCCCCCATTAATTATGGCTTTGTACTGATTTCTTGTTGTAAGAAGTTGACAAGTATGTTAGGCATAGCTCTCAGTCAAACAGGAACAAATGTCAGCAGAAACAGTGACTTAGCCAGAGTATATCAGGGGCATTCAGGGACACTTTTAAAATGTTAGAACTATTTATGTGAGACATTGAGATAATGAGAGGAAGTGAATTACAGTACACTGTTCGACATTACAGGAGTGTACACCCTTACTTATCATCACAGTATATTATGTGTAATCCACTAGCTTTCCTACAACAGCCAACCATTGTAGGAGGGATTGACAGGGACACAGATAAGGGACACTTGTGAGCCATGCCTGTAGGTATAGGACAGCTGAGTATCAATGACATGTATTACCGTAGATCTAAGACAGGCTTACTGATGTAATCCCTGTTCCCCATACCTCCATCCTCCCATCCTGTTATATGGAGAAATATATTACATACCTAGTGGAGTGCAGTGCTCCTTTGTTGAACTTTGCTTCTGGTAATCTTTTGAAAATACACTCTCTTTGTGAGTTAAGTCTCATACAGACCTGTTCACCATAACCGGCTGCTTGCCTTTATAAGGTACTCCTCATTAGCAGGTAATTGCCTCTGCACAAATCTGTGGCTCAGAATTGCTAATTGAGGCAAAAACAGCTGAATTGCACTATCATTAGCCAATGACATGCCACCACAGTGCAATATATAAGGCCTCTTTCTTAGTTGTTAAGATGCAAATTACTGAAGTACAGAGACTATGGCATCACAGAGGGTAGGTACCATAACTGTCAACTGTAGAGATTTATGAAGTATGTCCACAGTTTCACCTCATATGTGTGGTCAGTGTCTCACGGCATTGTGGTCATCTGGCAGTTCACTGGCAAACATTGCTGGCTGAGGTCAGTAAGGAAAGAGACCCATCTGAGTGTCAGACTTCATACCCATCAGAATATGCATACTAATGCAATAGCTGTAATTCTATCCGCTTAATATCTTTGAAGGAGCAAACTGTTAAACATTTCCCTATCTCTGGGCCTTTACTCCTCCAATTAAGAATGGCTGTGTCCATATCCCTTGTTCTAGGGTGTTGGGAGGTATGGTAGGTCTGTAGCAGCTACCTTTACATACAGCTGTGTATGCCGAGAATACAAAGGGGGGAGTGTGAAGACTTTGGAGTACAGCAAGCTGTACTTGTAACTGTGGCAGCTATGGCAGCTCTGTCATTATGGCAGAGCCAGGGTAAAGGTACCCTTTACAGTCCAATTGAGGCATGTGATTAAGGTACATCTGTTATGCAATAGTGCCAATAACAGAGTAGTAGGCGACATTTAGTTAGGTTATACGGATATGTGCAGTATGTTCCTACTTGCAGGCCTTTGACATGCAAAACTGGGTAGCAGTTTATTAATTAGTAGTAAGCTGTGTGGATTGAGATTGCATGACCCAGTCATTACTTACTGTCACCAAAATAATGTAATTGAACTGCAGCACAAAACTGGATTTAAACCCAGAATGTGTGTGGCAAAATGTACTGCATTCAAGGCATTTAACAGACTGACCTACTCAGTTAGTGCTGCGGCAGGTATATTTGCAAGGTATATGTGCAGACATACAGGCTGTGACATTGTCTGCATCCATCAGTATTTACATGGCTTTTAATGACTATTTCTGCACCAGGGTCCCAGCTGAATATATGTACTTTGCTACTGATGCCTTAGCAGGTGTGCTTAAACATGTTGCTGATAAAAGGGCACATTTACCGTCTCTCAAAGGCCTCACTTACATCCATTATTATGTCTTTGGCTGTCTACTGGTATATTATTGCAGCAAAGTCCAAGGTATACTCCCATTTTCCCAACAGTTTTTATTTCAGTTTGGTTTGCATGGTGGGCGCAGCATGCAGCTCTGCTGTGACACACCTAATGACTGTAAGTGGCAATCAGTATTTTTTTGCTGAAAATACATGTTTTAATTAAGATCTTCATGGCAGGTTAATGCAGTCTACTGTAGGTGTGAGGGGGTTTGGTTCAAAACATGGCAGAGGCATTTATTTTGTACATGTTTGTGATATTTTAACAAAAAACATTTAATCCTTAAAGCTCTATTTAGCTGAGCTAAGCAAAGCTGTGTGAAGTGGCACACCACACAGCTCCGTGCTAAAAAATATAAAGAAAAGAAAAAGGGGGTGATATGAAAATGATGAAATGGGGAAAAGCAGGGGAAAACATAGTGAAAGGCAGGTAGGGATGTGCAGGAAGGGTGAAGGAAAAAACATAGCTATCTTTTTCTTGTACAGCAACGGCTGTCCACTTTGACAGATTCTGTAGATGAATTTGCACTCTCAAACCCAAGAGAGGGGTCTGAAAAACATAACTGCATTGTTACACCAATTGGACCAAATCACTTGTTTCCAGTGGAGACGTACAATATGGAGAGTTATGTATGGGGCAATATTTTATTTTGGGACAGGTTTTTTATTAAGATGAGAGTGGAATGTTGGGGAAGGGACATAGGCTTGTGTGGGGAGGTAAGTTAGGTAGGAGAGGATGCATTTGCAGACAAACAAGACAGGGAAGACAGCAGACAGGAGTGGTGTGTGACACATGAGGTGGGTGAACACCTTTGAGTGGGAGGGAGCTGTGGAATCAAAGTCACATGTGCCTCTAAACAGCAGCAGCGTGACTCATGGCCCCACCCATGGGACTGTCGGCACTGCTCCTTCACTGCCCCAAGGGTGACTGTGCTGGAAGTTGGGTGCCACTGAGAGGCTGCCCCAAACGTTTGGCCAGAGTCCTCCTAATCTGGTGCAGACAGTGTTCATTTTGGTGATGAACAATCCTGTGCGCCATAACCGGCAGTTTTGAACCTGGGTGACAATGGCCCCTCAACCATCACTCCCAGGGGGAGGCTTGTCCCTGTCCCCTGAGTCAGTCCCACCAGATGCTGCTGGTGGTGGAGGGCAGCCCCAGGTGTGCTAGGACCCAGTGCCATGGCCAGTTGAGGTAAGGTAATTGGATCAGCTGGAACTGGCCTACCTCAACATGCTGTGGTAACGGAGGTATAGCAATAAGTATAGGTTAGTTGTAAACAAATTGTTGTTAGTAATAACAACATACCAGAACATTGGAAATAACCCACTTGCATATCAATGCAATACTATGTGAAATACCACAATAAATGACAGACTATTTAGTATGCTAACAGCAACCCATTAACAGTCACAGCATAAGGCCAACAAAATAGGTAATTTAACGGGATATGTTAATACGCAACCATTATAATACATAACAATAATAAAACACATATCCCAAAATACAGTTAATGTAACAACATATGTTAATAGTAAACTATAACCAATGAATAACAATAATAAATAAATGAAGATAAGGGGTGGGGAGAGAGAGAAAAATAGTCCATTAGTAACATTGCAGGTTATTTCCATGACAACAGTACTACTAGCTGCTCTATGAGTTTGTATTTTCTTTATGTGCACAGTGACTGCAAGTGTCCTATAGCTGATGTAGTACGTACGTACCTCTCAAGCTATTTGCATGGGACATTATGGGTCAAGCAGTAACAACTGTGGGTACTTAACTACACAGAACACTTGCATATCAGGTGGAGCTATATAACTACCAAGGTGCTCTGTGGGCTGATATGGTGATAATTTGCAATCTAGGTAATCATTTCCATTGTAATCCTGAAACAGATTACACATTGTTAATTACATAAAGAGAAATCATAACACTTGAGAGACATGTATGTATGTACAAACACTAAACAGCAGTCATGCCTTGGTTGGCAGCCATGGGAATAGACCCATTAGCAGTGACTGCATGGGACATCTACATGGAATGTATTAATTGACTGCAGCAAAATTTATCAGACACTCCAGGCATACAGCCATACCAGGATTACACATTTTATTTCTGACTGCACGATGCTGATTTTTCACATTCTTGCTAATGATTTTAAAAGATTGTGACATCAAAACACACAATTATCTACTCATAATATGGGCTACCTCACCCATTTACCTGTAGTTCCTGTGGAGTGAGAAATTGTGAGGATTACATGACTACTACTGTAATATTTAGTGCTACATACCACTGGATTCAAACCCTGATCTGTGTGTAGCAATATGTGGCGCTGTATTAGAATAAAAGCTAAACCTACTCCTTGGCTCTCAAACAAAACTAGGCAACTAATCATCCAAAGAAACAAATCCTGGGCTAAATGGCGAACTACTAAGAACTCTACTGACCATCTAACCTTTAGACAGGAAAGAAATATTACAAAAAAAGCCATCCTACTAGACAAAAAGAATTACTACTTTCACCTACAACAATCCTCCCTCAAGGAACCTCAAAAGTTTTGGTCTACTATTAATAAACTTATTCATCCAGGACAGACTATTACCCCTAACCCCTTAGGTGTTAACCTTGACAATTTAACTGAAATAGCCAATACCTTTAACTCTTTCTTTACCAATACTATCCAAACTCTAGCCAGCCACCTATCCCCTGATATCACTAAACTACAAACTCCCACCTCCAAGGTTCCCCCAGTATTCAAGTTAGAACCAGTACCCACATCATACATTCTCTCCCTTCTCCAAAAGCTAAAACCAACTACCCCCTCAGCTGACAAACTCCCATCAGAATTCCTGCAAATAGCATCTAAAGCCATAGCTTACCCCATCTCCATACTGATAAATAGAACCATAAATGAAGGTATAATCCCATCCATCTGGAAAATTTCTCACATTATCCCATTACACAAAGGTGGAAGCTCCAACGAAATGTCCAACTTTTGCCCCTTAGCACTACTCGCCCCAATTGCAAAAATAATGGAAAAATGTGTCCACAAACAGCTAATGAACCATCTTCTCCATCACAACCAATGATACAATACCCCACTCGGGCATTATAGATAAGCTCACCAGCTTAAATATAAACCTCTATGTCACTAGATTGATTGCAAACTGGCTCAAGGACAGAACCCACATGGTTAGAATTGCTGGAGCCATGTCAGACTCCAAACCAGTTACAAGTGGTGTCCCACAAGGCTCAGTCCTGGGACCTCTCTTGTTTGGTATATATTTCTTGGAGGTACAGGCCAACACAGAAGGACTGTGGCTGACCAAGTTCACAGATGACTGCAAACTGGGTGCCATAATCGACTCTCCAGCCGACACAAGCATCCTCCAAAAGGGCCTCATAGAAACAGACAACTGGTGCCAGAGCCATGGCCTCAAGCTAAATGCCAAAAAGTGTATAGTCACCCCTTTGGCAAAAACAAAGTGCCCACAAATTACCACATAGGTGGTAATCCATTGACTACAGAAGAAGTAATTTGGGACCTGGGGACCCAAGTTGATAGCAATCTCTCATTTGACAACCACGTAGCCAAAGTGGTTAGAAAAACATTTTATATAGCCCACCTAATCATGAAGGGATTCACATCTAGATCAGGGGAGGTCATTGTGCCTCTTTATTCATCCTTCATCAGGCCCATAATTGAGTACAATGCCCCTTTTGGGATGTACCTTGCCAGACACCTGCAGCAACTGGAAAGACCCCAAAAGTACCTCACCAAGAGGATCAAAGGGCTCAAACAGATGCCATATGCTGCCCGGTTAAAGAAACTCCAGCTCTACTCAGTGGCATACCGCCTGTTCAGAGGCAATCTGTGTCTGATGTATAAAGCCATGCCCAACCCGGAATTAATGGACATGCTGCACCTCAGAAAATCCAAATCCCATCGAGCTACGCTCGAGACTTGAACCTCAGCACTGAAATAAATAGGACATGCTGGAGGGACAGATTCATAACCCAGAGGCTCCCTTTACTCTGGAATAAAATCCCAGTCCAGGTTAGGCAGAGTCCCTCACTGACTCTCTTCAAGGGGAATTTTGATGAGTGGATGAAAGATCGTAGGTTTGCCCTGGGTATCACTTCTGTGTCACTGTTAGACAGAGGCACAGTATGCTAACCTCGAAAAAGGGCATAGCAAAATAAATTTAAAATGGGTGGCGAAAGCCAAACACATTCTGGCTAGGCTTATAAATGCCCTAGGGCAGATAGCCTAGTATGAACTTATGAACCTATGAACCTACTGGCAAACTGTCAGCATGGATTTAAACCTTTTCACAGCACCTCTACTGCCTTGCTTTCCTTCACAAACTGTATCAACAAAAACCGCAATAAAAATATCCTTTCCTCTGCAGTCTTTGTTGACTTGTCAAAAGCTTTTGACATGGTTAATCACCAAATCCTTCTACACATCCTAAAGTCCCACTCACTAAATCCACTATCCATGAACTGGTTCACATCCTACCTAGAAAACAGACAGCAGGCTGTACTCTGGCAAAACACTCTATCCAATCATCTACCTATCTCATTAGGTGTCCCACAAGGCTCCATATTAGGCCCTCTCTTGTTTTCCATTTACATCAATGACCTCCACTCAGCCATTCCATTCTCCACATGTATTCAATATGCAGATGATTCTACTATTTTCTGCTCAGCCTCCTCTCAGGATGAACTTCAGTCCCATATACAAAAAGCTTTCAATATAGTAGAAAACTGGTTCTACAACCGCTGCCTCTTACTAAACGCCAAAAAACTAAACCTTTACTCTTCACACCTACCCAAAAGACTACCCATTTACACTTCACTCTCACATCTAATAATGGCACCCTTATTTCCCCTGATTTGACCACTAAACTCTTAGGAATCACAATAGACAATAGCCTCAACTTTGATCCACACATAAATACCACAGTAAAACTAGTCAACAGAAAATTAGGATCCCTCTATAGAATAAAACCATATCTAACACCATTAGCTAAGTCCACTATAGCTAGAACTCATTTACTCTCAACCCTTCTTTATGCATCTCCCATCTACACTAACCTCTCCAAAAAGAACCTTAACAAACTAGCTATATCCTATAATAACATTGCCAGGTTTGCTACTAGCTCCCCTTATAGAACTCATCACTGTCTAAATCTAAAACAACTAGGCTGGCTAGAACTTCCAAATCTGATACAATTTCATCAACTTTCAATAACTCACAAGGCCCTTAATCAGCCCAACAATACTCCCATACTCTCTAGCTTTATTACACCATATAGTAATCTCAAAAATGTACGATCCTCAAACAAAATGCTTATGAATATTACTAAATCTAAAAACTTAGCACGTGATTCCTTGTTCTCTAAATCTGTTGGAAAAGTATGGAATCAATTACCACCTGACCTTACATCTGAGACATCTCTCCCACTTTTTAAAAGAAATCTAAAACAGTACTTCAATAACCACTGGTTATGCTTCTGTTGTAACCCTGACTAACATTTTCTTGTCTCTGATCTTCTACCTTCTCCAATTACAAAACTTCTTAAAATACTTCTATATCCTTTTCTCTCATATAAATTATGCATGTATACTAGTAAACTATGACCTACTAAGATTTGTTCCTAATAAGAGTACCTTATTAAAAAAAAAAAAAAATGTTTATTCTTCTATATTTTATAATTTTCTTTACCAATTTCTTTAGCTTACACTTTCTGTTATAAGTACAGCTGTTTAAAACTGTTTTTTTTTTGTTGCTGTAATTATTGCTGCATAAGACTGTCTCTATGCTATTTTTGTTAAATTGCATGTTATTTCCTGGAGCTTTTCTCCCCGGGCCTCTACTGAAAATGGACATATATCCAGTTAGACTAGCCCGGTCAACAAATGTAAAATAAATAAATAAAATAAATGTAGTATATACAGAGCATTTAACAAACTGAGCTAATGCGCCACTGCTGATTACTGACTGATATTTGCCTAGAGCTCACCTGGAACCAACATATGACCTGGTACTACAACTACAGTGTTATACTAGACTGCAGTGACAGTAGAATTCACATGCATGAAATACAAGTGTAACACAGATAGCAGGTGAGCTATAGTTCAGTGTCATATCTGTGAAGTCAACAAACAATATCAGCTCATGGAATGAGCTGCCTCATCCATATACCTTTATTACCTGATGTCTGTGGATGACAGAGCATTATGTGACTAATAATGGCCTATAGACAGCCTTGAACAGTATTATATAAGTTGACCGATACAATTTTCAGCCATTATATTTATATTCTACAGCTATCACAGTGTTATACTTGAATGCAGAACCTTACCTTACAGCCTCAGTGCATACAGCTCTACTGCAATCGTTACAAGAAGACAATCCTGATGTACACCATTTTCCGTGGTGTTACTGGCATTGTTTAATGTTTTCATTGTACAACAGTTGGCAATATTCATTTATTGCAATACAGCTCTAATACCACATTTATTGCACTACAAACTTTACTGTATGTACTTTATTACAGTTAATGCTTTACTCTTTCTTACTTATTTCACTACAGTTAGCATAATACATCCATACTCACCACACTCACGGTGCAATCTTGCCATGTGCCCAGCATGCGACTCGACATTGTGAGCCCTCTCAGATGCAGCTGTTGAGAGAGAAGCACACCATCATGCATACCAGTTTTGCAGACATTCAAATTACATATTGGTAAAACAGAGGTAAAATTACGTGCATACTTGTTGGGCATTCCCTGTCCTTTACATCTTGGACTCAGGTGTCCAAAAGTCACCTCTTTTGCCATTTCAGGTCATCATGGTGGTGATGACATTGCTCACTTGTGCGGGGGATACCAGTAACACTGGTGAGTTCACTGGCCAGCCAGTCCCAGGCCTCCACATTCACTCCAAGTCTGGGAAACTGCCCTGTAGAAGCCTGTCATTGTGTTTTTTGATGAGGAGTCCAACCATGCCCCTGGACACCAGAATGCCCCAATGCTGTGCCAGAAAGCGCACACCTTCACCAACACCACCAGGCATAGTATACTGTTAGTGACAGAACTCCAATGGATTCTGCTGTATTCCTGAGACTGGGCTTAATATAGGCTCTTTTCCGACCCTTACATGCCATTGGGCAACATATAAAAAAGTGCTGCTTCACTTAGCAGCATGCAAACCAGTTTAGCTGAGCTAATTGTGAAAATTCACAGAACTGTAGTCCTAGTGGAGCTTAGCAGTGCTTAAACCAGCCAAGCAGAGCAAAGCAGTGCATAAACATTGGCAGCCATTACCATGTTTATGCGGTGCTTAGCATGTCTAAGCACAGTTCAGCAAAGCTTAACAGACAGCAGCAGTGGCATATTTTAAAACAGTCTGCATGATATGTTTATCAAAATTAAATATTATTTTCCCTTCCATATATTTAAACCCTGGACATACTGCACATGAAGCTGTAACTCTACCCATTTAGCTACGTGTATATTAAGATGTTTGGTATGCCTTCACATATATCACTGAGCTATTTATAAGCAGTGCTGAGCACTACACCGTGCCATGCAAACATGCTCAGACACGCGTAAACACACTTTTAAATAAATAATTAATTATATCCAGTTTCTATTTTTGATGTCTGGCAGGTGTCTGTTATCTTATATGTGGGTGCAGCTTAACATTGCTGCTCACCACGCCATGCTGAGCAAACATGCTATGCTTTTAAAAAAATAAAATAGAATAAAAATAAAACAAAAGGATATTATAGGGAGTCTGTTACTCATATGTGGCCAGGGTTAGCACTAGACCTCTCCCTACACTGATGCAATAACCATGTTCCTCGGCTCTCCCTTGATAATGCACCATCATTAATATGCATGGTGCACTGCTGAGGGGGATCCATGACAACAGACATAGTAACATTCCATGTAGGCTCTACACATTATTAAATCCTTGGGTATGTTTTTTTTGGTGTATGCATGCAATTTCTCATAGGACTTCCAAATTCATACCTTAGATTTAGAGTAAGGTTTTAATAAGCAGAAGAGAACCTCCTCCATTTAAGGGTAGGAATTAAAGATATGTCTAACAGGAAGAGAAGAGTTTAATTTGAATGAATAAACTGCCATGAGGTTAAAATAAATCATCCACATTTTGTTTTGATTTTTCACACCCTTGATAGTAAAAGAAAGTGTTAGCCACAGAAAGTCAAAGGTGACTGAGTTTGAAGTTTGATGTAAAAACTCACAGTGAACACAGATGAAAACCTCTGTTGACATTTATCAAACGTGTATTCAAGGTGTTATATACAGAAATATGTGCACTTGTAATTCTACTGTCTTCCTTAAATATCACACATAGCAAATTAAAAGTTCAAACTTCCCGAGTAGTGTACATTACCATATCTATAGAATCAGGCTAATATTACTTCTTCATTTTGGTATATACTTTCTGAAGATTATAAAGATGTGATTAAATGCATGCAATTAAAATAAAATAAGATAAATGGCAACCATCACTGTGCATGAGAAGCAAACAAGCAACGTATGAATAAAGTGGCAAATGTGACTTGCAGTCCTCTGTGGTCTGTTTTACAACTTAATTACCTAGGAAGCTTGGTGAAGATGATTTTGCATCATATTTTACTGTGGTTAGAAATCTGTTCTCATCTTCATCTGAATGATATTGATTGTTAAAATGTGATTCTTTGAAAAGTCTCATTATTTGATTTTTGAGTTAGTCATGTAAATTGTTAGTCATTATAGCAGTCTTCAAATGATCAGTACTTTGGAGAGATATACAAACAAATTGCATGTTGGCATGTTAAAGGTATAATACTAATATAAGAGAAGAAAAGTGTCAATATCTGTACATAATTTACTTGACTTATTTTATTTGCTTATCAGGAAAGACCATCTGGACACAAGACCCCTTTTTTGGTTTTCAGTAAAAGGACAATGCATTCTACTATCTCATTTTCACATTCTATACCAATATTAAGACATTATATGTGCTTAACATTAACACATAAAACAGTATATATTTGTACATGATAGCAACACATAGTAATACATAAAGGCTCTTGAATACATTTAACACATATTAAGAATAGTACATTTAAGAGTGTTTAAACAATGCTACAATTTAAGTACTAACATGGTCCAACAGAATTCTAAGTACAGCGCTTTCTATAGTGGTAGTGCTAATTTATAATCTTATGTGGACAGTGGCATAGCTATAGTTAAGAAGAAGTTGTTTTACTTTAGTTTTGTAGATATTTGGGTATTTAGTTAGTTTAACAGTGAATGGAATGGACTTCCAGGTCTTAGAGACATGGCTGGAATACATATTGCTACAGCAGAGTTGCCAGTTGCATGTGTACCTTGGTAGGAAAGAGCTTAGGGCAGTGTACCTTTCAGGGTGATGCACTACCTTATGTGCTACCTTTAGTTGAGAGACAATGAGGTACTGGGTTACCTTTCGCCAGCTGACGTACTTAAGAGCAATGCAGTGATGGGAAGATAGGAAAAGTAATCTTTCTTTGATGTGAAACCACGAAAAACCAAGAACTTCAAAAACCAAAAAGTACAGCACAATGGAGCCGGAACTCCGGAAATAATCCACCAACGTTAAAAAGTCAAAGCTTTAATCTTGTTATAACAAACTGCCAGTACAATCCACAGTACGTTGTTGTAATAAAATGCCAATACTATCCACAATACGTAAGCGCTTTTGTTTGGCCTCTGCCAAACTTTTTCAAACAGTTGGCAAACAGTTTTTTCATTCTATATATGAAAAACATAACATATCCATTAATCAATCAATCAATCAGTTAATCAAATGAGGTTACGTTCTTTTTAAAGCTGTATGTCAAAATTTTACTTTAAAACACTAACTTGGTTTAATACTATAAAAACTGGAGTACTTTCCATATACAGTAATTTACATTCATAATAGTTAAATGGTTAAATAGTTGTATATGTGTATATATACCGAGCTAAAGTGTGCTAGTGTATTTACGTGCCTTCCCCTGTATACAACAGTGCAATATTGTTGCGAATGGATATATTCCGTTTTGCGGTGTTTCTGATTTCCTTAATCTCCTTAAATGTGTTCTTATGTGTGTAAAGTTTTTATATATACAATATATTTAACACAATTTCTTTAAAGTGTTTTTCCTATATTATTTAACGACAGGAATATGTATTGCATTTATGTTATGTCTCAACCCTGACTGTCTCATGAATTCATGGTTTCTACCAAAAGGTGATGACGAAGGAAGTGAAAAATGAAAAATGTTGCCCATAAGATATATATAAATATGTGGGTATTCACGTACTAAATATGATTTTTAATTTTTAAATTATCCCTATTTTCGAGTGTAATATTATAATAATGTGATGTGAAAACAATTCATGGTTCATTTCCCTATATTCGTTGAGGTGTCCTTACGTTATATACCATTTAATCATGTAACTAGACAAAATGAATAAATGAATGAATATGACCACCTGGTAAATATTATTTTTTTTTTAATTTTTTTTTTTTTTTTTTTTTTTTTTTTTTTTTTGATGTGACTTTGGTTATTTTATGGTAGCACTGCTCAAGTTTGCTTATTTGCATGACCTGGAGGTTGGTGAAAATTGATGACTCATTTAGGAGTGTGGAAAGAAGACAGAGGGACATCTGTATAACAGACCAAGCTGTTGGGCTTTTTTGATAGTGTGTTGAATATGTAAGCCAAATTTCAAGTTTTCACCAATAGTAACACTGCTAGTTTTGGAGACTATTCAATTATTGCATTGTTGGAGAAGATGATTTTGAAGTTTGCTTAGCAACTGCTATAAGACTTTGCAGTGAAGAGGAGTAGTATTGTCTTCTTTTGAATGAGGATGAAGTTATATTTGGCCATCTAAGTTCTAATGGAGGTGAAAGAGTCCTAGGTGAGTTGTTGAAGCTGAGTAGGATTCTGGGCTGACCAAATAAGAATAACATAATCGGCATATTGGTTTAAATTGGCATGTTTAACCACAATGTGCAAATTGTTAATAAATATATTGAACAGAAGGGCCCAGATATTGATCCTTGGGGTTCATATTTCATGAACAAACTTTTCAAAGTTCAATTGTCATATGGTTGACACCATATGATCGAACTTTGAAAAGTTTGAAGGTTAAATGTAATGGAGCTGTACGGTGCAGAATGGGAGAATTTCCCTTTTCTGCAATGAAGTGTGATCTCGGAGTTGGTATATTTAAGTAGGGGGATGTAGGGGGTGCAGGGGGGGTTTGCCCCCTGCTCAAAGCGTATATATTTGAAATTTCAAACTTTGATCATATGTTGTCGAACATATGGGATTCGAAGTTTTGAAACTTTGAATATATAATATAGACCCAATCCTTGGGGTACAATAACAGGTACTGATAAGAAGGCAGAGTGGATTGATTACTGTTTAGCAGATTCTGGTCTGTCTAGTAAGTAGCTTTAGAACTAGGACAAGGTGAGATAAGATAGGCTTAAGGATGCTAATTGAAACAGTGGCTTATCATGGGAGAGTGCATCAAAGCCTTTCAGTAAGTTGAAGAATACTGCAAATACAGTATTGCTTGTGATGCATTTTGAATTGATGGTATTTTTGAAGTTGAATAATGCAGTGTTTGTACTGTGGTATAACCCGAAACCATGCTAGGTGGGAGAAAACACAGTTTTGTCAAGGTAATCTAGCCATTGACCATCATGTGTCTATGGTAGTGAGGAACTCTTTCTATGCTGTGCAACTTATAAACAAAGGTATGACATCTAGGTCCAAAGAGGTCATTGCTCCACTGTATTTGTTACTCAACATACCTATCATTGAATATAATGCTTCATTTGGTATGTACCTAACCAGACATATCCAATAATTAGAACATCCATAGAGGTCCATCACTAAAATTATACAGGGTGTAACGAACATATCATATCTAGGCTGCCTTACTTCCCTATCCTACAGGCTGTTGAGGAGAGATCTATGCCTGTCATGCAAGGAATCTTTGGAGTCCAATCTGTTGGACTTCCTTCCTACTCACAAAACAAATAGCCCCAGAATGACACATTCTAAAAACTTAAACACCTTAGTTGATAAAATCTTTTGAGATTCATAATCCTGTACCTCCCAAATAAAAGAATGACCATATGAGTCTGGCTAATCACTGCCATATGATGACACTGACATGACTGGTAGGAAGTTCTTCCTCAATTTAACTGCCCAGACAACAACTCTGTCACGCTTCTACCAATACTACTGACTAATATTTGAAATCTTAAACCGATTTCACCAGCAAAGGAGTACACAACCAGAATATCAATGGCTTGTCTCATGCTCCATATAAATTATTAGAGAGAGTGGAAATGGCTAACAGCCAGGGAAAGAAAATCTAGTAGAAACCTTTACATTTAGTACCTCAAGCTCTTGTTCTATTTGTAGTTAAGCACAGAAGAGCAAGGAAAAAGCTTTTGCCTTGAACATTAAATCCTTTGAGAAGTTGAAACACTTCTGCTGTTCTGGAATATTTTTTTTTAAAAATGCATAGACATAAGCAGCAGAGTCTTTTAATGCTCGATAAGCAATCATATTTTACATCATAGGGGTATCAGCATACAAGCAAAATTGTAAAGTAGCTCCATCAGACAATCAGATAACCTTCAATTTTATTTCAAGACAGCCTCCCTTTATGCTAAGCAATACATTCCTCTACATAACTCTTTGGCAAACAGTGTCCTAAAAGGAAAAGTTTACCACTGCCATAGGAGGCTACATCTCCTCACATACACACCATCCTGCAAAAGTATTCTAACTTCAATGTCACACAGCCTCAGAGATAAAGACAAGATCTCTGATTTTCTATGAAGTCTGAACTTTCTCTTGTCCATTACTTTATGACCTCAAAACAGGAACACTTTAGTTATGAGCTCCCTCCTTCTAAAATATTGTACATTTTCCTCAACTCTTTGTATTAAACAACACACTTTACTTGCATTCTTAGATACACAATGCATCAACTTAGAATGGCATACAGATTATTCATACAGCTGAAATCTCCATTCACATGTATGTTGTATATACAGAAAATTAACTCTGAGCATGCATGGAAGTGCAACATCGAGACACAACATTTTAGCCTAAAATGCTTCTTTGGTAGATAGAATGGTACAATTCACCTCTTCATATTTTGACATTTAAAAGGTTTTGTGGTGTACAGTTATGTGCTTTTTTGTTCAGTGCTCTAAGATCAACTATTGTATTCATCAATACAGTAAAGAACATTCATTCAAATCATCATCATCATCTTCTTTCGGCTGTTCCCGTTAGGGGTCGCCACAGCGGATCACCTGTTTCCATTTCTTCCTGTCCTCTGCATCTTGCTCTGTCACACCAACCACCTGCATGTCCTCTCTCACCACATCTATAAACCTTATCTTAGGCCTTCCACTTTTCCTGTTACCTGGTAGCTTCATCCTTAGCATCTTTTTCCCAATAAACTCAGCATCCCTCCTCAGCACATGTCCAAACCAACATAATCTTGCCTCTCTGGCTTTGTCTCCAAACCTTCCAACCTGGGCTGACCCTCTAATATACTTATTCCTAATCCTGTCCACCCTCGTCACACCCAGTGCAAATCTTAACATCTTTAACTCTGCCACATCCAGCTCAAACTCCTGCCTTTTTGTCAGTGCCACTGTCTCCAACCCATATAACATAGCTGGTCTCACTACCCTCTTGTAGACCTTCCCTTTCACTCTTACAGGTACTCGTCTCTCACAAATCACTCTTGACACTCTTCTCCACCCATTCCATCCAGCCTGTACTCTCTTCTTCACCTCTCTTCCACACTCACCGTTACTCTGAACTATTGACCCCAAGAATTTAAACTCATCCACCTTTGCCACCTCTACTCCTTGCATCCTCACCATTCCTCTATCCTCCCTCTCATTCACACACATATATTCTGTCTTAATCCTGCTGACCTTCATTCCTCTTCTCTCTAGAGAATATCTCCATCTCTCCAGGGCCTCCTCCACCTGTTCCCTACTCTCACTACAGATCACAATGTCATCTGCAAACATCATAGTCCATGGGGACTCCTGTCTGATCTCATCTGTCAACCTGTCCATCACCATTGCAAATAAGGAAAGGGCTCAGAGCTGATCCTTGATGTAACCCCACTTCCACCTTAAACGCATCCGTCACTCCCACCGCAGACCTTACCACTGTCACACTACCCTCGTACATATCCTGTACCACTCTTACATACTTCTCTGATACTCCTGACTTCCTCATACAATACCACAACTCCTCTCTAGGCACCCTGTCATATGCTTTCTCCAAGTCTACAAAAACACAATGCAACTCCTTCTGACATTCTCTGTACTTCTCCAGCAACACTCTCAGAGCAAACACTGCATCTGTAGTGTTTTTTCCCAGTATGAAACCATACTGCTTTTCACTAATCATCACATCCCTTCTTAACCTAGCTTCCACTACGGTTTCCCATAACTTCATGCTGTGACTGATCAATTTAATCCCTCTGTAGTTAATGCAGCTCTGCACATCACCCTTATTCTTAAAAATCAGTACCAAAACACTTTTTCTCCATTCCTCAGGCATCCTCTCACTTTCCAAGATTTCATTAAATAATCTGGTTAAAAACTCCTCTGCCATTTCACCTAAACACCTCCATGCTTCCACAGGTATGTCATCTGGGCCAACAGCCTTTCCAGTCTTCATTCTCTTCATAGCTATCCTTACTTCCTCGTTGCTAATCCATTGTACGTCATGATTCACTATCCCTACATCATCCAACCTTCTCTCCCTCTCATTCTCTTCATTCATCAACCCCTCAAAGTACTCTTTCCATCTGCTCAACACATTCTCCTCGCTTGTGATTATGTTTCCCTCATTATCCTTTATCACCTTTATCTGCTGCACATCTTTCCTAGCTCGGTCCCTCTGTCTAGCCAATTGGTACAGGTCCTTTTCTCCCTCCTTAGTGTCCAACCTTTAATACAACTCTTCATATGCCTTATCCTTAGCCTTTGCCACCTCTCTCTTTGCCATGTACCTCATCTCCTTATACTCCTGTCTACTTTCTTCATCTCTCTGACAATCCCACTTCTTCTTTGCCAGCCTCTTTGCCTGTATACTCTTCTGTACTTCCTCATTCCACCACCATGTCTCCTTGTTGTCCTTCCTCTGTCCTGATGTGATACCAAGCACCTTTCTAGCTGTCTCCCTTACTAGCTCTGCTGTACTTACCCAGCTATTTGGTAACTCTTCATTGCCATCCAGTGCCTGTCTTAACTCATCCCTGAACTCCACCTCACAATTACCCTTTTTCAATTTTCACCATTTGATCCTTGGTGCTGCCCTCACACTCCTCCTCCTCTTCTTGATCACCAACGTCATCCTACAAACCACCATCCTATGCTGCCTAACTACACTTTCTCCGGCCACCACTTTACAGTCTCCAGTCTCCTTCAAACTGGCCCTCCTACATAAGATATAATCCACCTGTGTGCATCTTCCTCCACTCTTGTGTGTCACCCTATGCTCCTCCCTCTTGTTAAAATACGTATTCACCACAGCCATATCCATCCTTTTCGCAAAATCCACTACCATCTGACCTTCTGCATTCCTTTGTTTAACACCATACCTACCCATCACTTCCTCATCCCCACTGTTCCCTTCATCAACATGCCCATTTAAATCTGCTCCAATCACCACTCTCTCATCTTTGGGTACATAGTCATCACCACTTCATCCAAATCACTCCAAAAATTTTCTGTCATCCATTGCACACCCAACTTGTGGAGCATATGCACTAACAACATTAATCATTACACCATCAATTTCCAGCTTCATAAACATCACTCTGTCCGACACCCTTTTCACCTCCAAAACACTCTTCACATACTGTTCCTTCAGAATAACTCCTACACCATTTCTCCTCCCATCCACACCATGATAAAACAATTTGAACCCAACAACATTCATTCAAATCATAAATAAGAATAACTTGTCATGCCCTGGCAGATAGCACTGTAAAAATGCTACCAGAAGTAAATTCATCACATACTTAAATGAGGGAAAAACTTTGTAGCTTGTAGAAGGTTTGCAACAGGTTTTTGCATCAATTCTTCTTTTTCTATAGATAAAGAAAGAAGGTACCATTGGTGGTCTGCACTTGGAGATAGAAGCAGATAAGGGAAGTCTTCTTTAATACATTATACAGTCTGTGTATGGGGTTTGAGTCTTTCTTATTCTATTTGCCTATTGTGATACTCTGAACAAGTCACTTCATCAAACACTGGTCCTGGGACACTAATGTCCATTGACCCTACCTACTCAAGAAATAGATTAAAAAAAACATAGCTTTTCAATGCATTTTGTGACACCTTATGAAGTCTGCAAAAGGAAGATATATTCAGTTCCTTCTCTGCAGATACAAGTCCAGGAATGCAAGATGGGAAGCCACAATAGAATTAATAAGGACATGCCAATTATTTTTCTACCATTAAGAACCAAACCTCTTAACTGATGTGACAAATCCTAAAAAATTATGAAATTTATTTTTTGAATCAGATATAAAATACTCATACATTCTTCATTTTTCTTCTCCTTCTTTTTTTTCAGCCATGTGTCTTCTGTTGTTAAGGAGTACTGTAGACATCAGAGATAAATAATGCATGTATATAGCAATAACCAATGTCTTGGGTGTGATATTTTGAAGACTTACGCATGGTTGGTGTGGTTTAATCATGAGAGAGGGTTTCTGTTGTTTTATTATTCTGTAGGTTGCAAATGCTTTAGAGAAGTGGATAGGCTTGTTTAAACTTGCATACCTGCCTTAATATGTAGTAACATGCAAATATAAGAGATATTGATTTCTACCGTTTTGTTCAATTGCTCATTAATGTAAGAATATACTGCAGGATGGCGAAATTGGAAACATGCAGCATTCTGCAGAAGGCAGGCCTTATTTGCAAACTTCTCCAGAAAGGAATCCTGCCTAGACAGAATATTGTTTTACTGATGACCATACTTCTTTTCTTCTTTGCTCAAAAATTCTGTACAAAGCCACAACTGGGGGATAGACATAGGCCCAGACTAAAGGACAATTTTTATATACTACTCTATATAATTCATGTCAAAAGATAATAGAACATCAGGTTGTGCAGGAGTATGCATTTTCTCAACAACAAGGAGTATGAAACTTGAAATGACTGTCATTACTGACTGACTGTAATTCTTAGCGATTTACCAAGAAATCAAAAAATGTATGAGGAACAGAGCAAAAATATGAGCCAAATCAGGGACAATTGAAAGGTATGCAGAAAACAAAATTTGACAAAAATCAAGGACGTACTTGTTAACTACTGTGTGTCTTGAATGGTCCTAATTCCCTGTCAGTCACATTCAATCCATTTTAAACATGATGCCACTATAAATCATTTTCATGGTTCTAGAATATTACAGCTGGACAGCAAGAGTGCATATAATTCCAAGATTTGATAAGGTAGGCTTGAAATTTGAAAAAGGTGATTACTATGTACTATTTCCCTTGATCGGATTGAAATGAAGACATATACCAAAATAAAGCTAGGTGTTAGGACGTTATGAAAGTTTACTTCCATGGCCATCCATATGTAGCACAAGGGAAGGTGCGTTCCTTCAAAGTAATGCATAGTAAAGTTTTTTTCATGCAGGCATAAACCAGGAAGGCCCTATCCTGAATAGTAATGAATAGCAAGTGTCTTTTGATTTTTCTCTTTTCCTTATCCCAGACAATATCAATGCAAAGGCTTTCTATTTTACATAACCAAAGATATGACCCAAGTTGTGATACCAAACTGGGATCTTAGCCACTTTTCCTTTCTGGAAAAAAGTGCCACATGTATCTTTCCTTCTGTATAGACACAATGGATACAGTACAATTGGTAAGCTGAACTTACCATAAGAGTAGATGTTTGACTGAACACTGCTACCAGGGCCTTGGCTTCATCTATGACTGTTTGGAAAGCTTTGGATTTTAGAAGTAGTCTAGAAGCTACTGCTTGGTCCTCTGTATAGACTTTTACAAAGCACTATAAGCTTGATCCCTTCTCTAGGTCTAAGTCAAGCTTTGCTAAAACCATTTTCCTGGGGCTTTTGGACCCTTCTCCTTCCACCTTCCACCTCCCAAATATAGTTAGATAAGGTAATATACCCATATATCTAAGGTTACTGCAGCAGTGATCAATATAATGAACATAGTACAGTTGTGTAAGTCGAACTTACCATAACTGCAGATTTTCAAAATATCACTGCTGCAGTACACACTCCCTCCTTCCATCCCCATTGTTTTTTTTGGTGTGTTTTTTAAGCCAGGGTGTGGACATTTATTTTTTGTTGTTCCTACCCTTGTCTTTCAGGGAAGATTCTCCCTCCCTCTACTGGCAGGAAATTTCTGAAGGGCTTCACACCCAAACTTGTCTTCTATTCAGCTCAGCTCCAGCTGCTTGACAGTTTGGGTGTGTGGAAGGTACCCTGAAGCTTTGGAAGCTGGACAGCTGTTATATTCTTGGCAGAATTTAACCCATATAGCTGTGGCTACTGCAGCAGTGATCAATATGAAAAAACATCTAGATGCAGGTTACATAACTGGAGAGGTATTCTAGCTTGTCATCTGATATATATATATATATATATATATATATATATATATATATATATATATATATATATATATATATGTGTGTGTGTGTGTGTGTGTATATACATATATATATATATATATATATATATATATATATATATATATATATTTATATTTATATATGTGTGTGTGTGTGTGTGTGTGTGTGTGTGTATATATATTTATATATGTGTGTGTGTGTGTATATATATATATATATATATATATATATATATATATATATATATATATATATAGTTCCACTTGAAAACATCGAAAACCCATAATATCTAAATTCATAACATCTAAACTGCAACATCTAAAACCCAGAACATCTAAAACTCATAAAACGAATCTCAAAACATTGAAAACTACAAAGCAACTATAAATAACATACCACAGTGGTTTTCCTAACCCCACTGTAGTGTGACCTTGGAGTTGGTATATTTAATTTACAGGGGTGTGGGGGGTGCAGGGGGGGCTTACCCCCCTGCATAAACATAGTAAACAGTGAGTGTGATGTTATGTATAGTTGCTTTGTAGTTTTCAATGTTTTGAGATTCGATGTTATGAGTTTTAGATGTTTTGGATTTTCGATCATTTGGTATCGCTGTTTTGAATTTAGATGTTATGATATATATATATATATATATATATATATATATATATATATATATATATATATAACCTAGGTTTGCAAAGGACTGAGCATTTTATGACACAGCTTTTTTATATAACGTACTCTTATACCTTATTTACTCATTAATTTATTTGTTAACTGCTCGCCACAAGTAGAAGAAGTAGAAAAATCATATGCTAATGTGGAACTATGATACAATGCCTTATGCAGTGCTCTGGTATCAGGACTGATCTTGGTCCATGAAGATGTGAGACTGAGAGATCTTACAACTTTTTTTGTACTCTGTAGTTCTCAATTACTAACAATCAGGCCTTATAGGTTCTTGTCTCTGGACCACCTCACAATAGTCTGCTAATAAAATTAACTTTTCTGTTAAAGAGTCAACTACCTTACCTTTTTTGGTTAGCATTTCATAGCAGCAGAAATGATAACATTTAGAATTGCAATATTTACAAGGCCTGTATAAGGAATATGGTAACAAATTGTTAACTATTTGCTGGAAAAATAATTCAGTGTAACATGCACTATGAAAGTAGCAAGCCCAACCTTCCTTCAGGGCAGTGGAAGACTGCAATTCTGTTAACTATTATAATAACATCCAAGGTCACAAGATGTAGGGAAAGAGGCAAGCTCTGACTTTCACAAAAATTAAGAATTTCATGTGTTCCTTTCTTCAACAACTTTAGCACGTAAACTAGTCCCATGTTCCCATCATCTGGTTTAAGCAAGCATGTTTTTGAGAAAGCAATGTAACCCATATGATGAGTTACAAATGTATAGACAAAAAGATGGCAGTTTAACCAATAAAACAAGATGGAAAGGAAGACATACAGAGTGACTTGGGGGGCATACTACATAAAAAAATTGTCTGACAAAGATTTCACATAGGATGTTTTTGGAAATGTCTATATTCAAAACTGGATGTGGAAGTTTTTTAAAAAAAGAAAGGAGGAAAGTCTTGGGATAAAATGGAAAAAATTATGGTGGCTGAGTATTTGGATGCTGTTAGTGAGTAGAGGGTATCTAGTAAAACAGAGCTAGGGCACAAATATGGGAGTCTGTTCAGAGGTAATGCTTGCTTACTAATGTGAAAGCACAGGAAACCAATTGAATTATAAAAGGCATTGTCAGCATAGAATAGAAACATCTTGAAGCAATTACCCGAGTAAACAAATGACAAATTAAGTATTAAAACTTTTGATTAGTGATTATTATTTCCAGAATCAAAACTGTCTTTTGAGGCTGCCAAAGCTAAAACAATAGCCAGGAACTGAGTACATTATATTTTAAATGTGTGACTATAAAAACTGAAAAAATAAGCAATAGTAGAATTAAAACGTATACACCTTTCGATTTCAGATTATATTCATATTTAGTAATAAGAAAGAAGGCAGATTCAACTCATTGTTGGTAAAGGATGTCTTTCAGTTTCACAGAGCTAACAGGCTGATGCCCCTTGCAGTTAGCATGTCTCTGAGGGAAGTTTTTGATAAAGTACAGATCAGAATACTGTTAGGAATAATATGGTTTTATCTAGTTTCAGATAAGTTTATATTGTTAATGGCAACTTTTTATAAAGATGGTGTTAATTCTTGGAAGAAAAAGTGATTAAAGACAGAAGTGGGCATTTTTTCAGGGTTTAGTGAAGCAATCCATTATTACATATGCTATGTTAATACATTATTTGATACAATATTTATTTATTTATTTTACATTTGTTGACCGGGCTAGTCTAACTGGATACATGTCCATTTTCAGTAGAGGCCCGGGGAGAAAAGCTCCGAGCAGCAACAATGACAAAGAAATGCAATAAAGTATAATTAAAATAAAATAAAATTTGTTACAATATTAACATTAAAAGGTAGAGTTATACAGAGTTATTTAGCAAATTTAGGCTAGAATCAAATACTATGAGTAAAAACAAAAATTAAAACAGAAGACAGATAAAGTAAAGAATTTTTCTTTTTTCTTTTTTTTTTTTTTTTTGAGAAAGAGCAGGATGGGCAAGAGATATCAGTCAGGGTTGGAGCAGGGACAAAGCCAGTGGGATTTAAGATATTCTTTAAGATTCTTCTTAAAAAGTAGAGTAGACATAAGGTTGGAAAGTTCAGAAGGAAGATGATTCCAGCTCTTTCCTATGGTGTTTGAGAAGACTGAGTCCCCAGCTTTGTTGTTGTATTTAATGGAAGAGATTTGAAGTTTATTTGCTGAGAATAGAGTTGCAAGATTTTTGTAAGGGAAGATGAGATTAGTGGGGATTGGGGTATTTTTAGGGTACTAGAGGATCTTTTGGGTGATAACAAGTTGTTGAAAAAGTAATTGGTTCTATAGTTCTAACCATCCCAGCTGTTTGAGGTTGTGACAATGATGAGTTCTAAATGGGGTACCAGAAGCAAATCTGGCTATGTTATTATAACAGGTGGAGAGTTTGGTAAGGTTGGTTTTAGAAAGATTAGTATAACCAGCAGAAGCATAGAACAGGGTGGAGATTAGGTGGGTTAGGGCTATAGTGTTTCTGGCTGCAGGGGTAAGGAAGGATTTGATTCTGTATAAGGTCCCTAGTTTTTTGTTTACCGTCTTTATAGTGGAATTAATATGGTCATTGTAGCTAAGGTTGTTGTCTATTGTAACACCTAGAAGATGGGCTGTAGTATCAGGGGATATGATGGTTCCATTGTTAGACTTTAATGTGAAGTGCAGTTGAGGTGTCTTGTGAGTAGGAGAAAAAAGCAATAATTCTGTTTTCTTGGGGTTGAGAAGAAGGCAGTGTTTTGTGAACCAGTTTTCAACACTGTTAAATATTGTTTGGGTGAGGCACTGGAGAGAGGTTATGGACTTGGCTGAACAAATTAAGGTGGAGTCATCTGCATACTGTATGCAGGTGGCTTGAGAAATATTAGTATGTAGATCATTAATAAATAAGGAAAATAGAAGTGGCCCTAAGATAGAACCTTGTGGTACTCCAATGTTTACAGGGAGGGATGAAGAAATATTCTTATTCCAGAGAACTGCTTGCTGTCTATTTTCTAAATAGGATTTAAACCATTGCAATGAGTATGGGTCTAGTGAATGGGCTTTTAGAGTTTCAATAAGTATGGGATGGTTCACCATATCAAAAGCTTTAGAAAGGTCAATAAATAGAGCAGAGGAAAAGGTGTTATTGTTATGTTTTTTGTTTATAGAATCAGAGAAGGATAGCAGGGCAGTTGCGCTATGTAAAGGCCAAAAACCATGTTGGCAATCTGCAAGTAGATTATTTTGTAGGAGGTGATCAAGCAGTTGTCTGTGTATACATTTCTCCATTATTTTAGCTAATGGAGAGAGTAAGGCAATAGGCCGATAGTTGGAAAGCTCAATTGATGAGCCACCTTTGTGTAAATGGATTATATGGGAGATCTTCCATAGAGAGGGGATTTTGCTTTCTAAAATTGTTCTATTTATAAGTATGGAGATAGGGTAGGCTGTGGCTTTAGCTGCAATTTGCAGGTTTTCAGCTGGAAGACAGTCAGCAGAAGGGGTGCATGGCTTGAGCTTTTGAAGTAGGTTGCAAATGAGGGATGTAGGTACAGGATATATATGGAAGGTAGGTGAGGGGGTATTAGGTGTTATTAATGGGAGAGTGGAAGTGGATGGTAATGTGTTAGATAGGGATAGAATGGCTTCAGTAAAATAGTTGTTAAAAGCATCAGGAATCTGGTTAGAGTTATTATGGTTGAAACCTATAGGGTCAGGAGTTTTAGAGTGTCCTGGTTGAAGAAGTTTGTTAATGCCAGACAAGAATTTTTGAGGATGTTGTTGGTGAGTTTGTTGTAGGTGGAGGTAATAGTCTTTTTTGTCTTTAAGATTGTCCTTCTTGGTGGCATTTCTTAATTGTTTAAAGTAGAGGTGATCTGTTGGATTTCTGGAGGTTCGCCATTTAGCCCAAATTTTATTTCTGAGAAGGATCTTTTGCCTAGTTGCCTTTGTGAGCCAGGGGGCAATTTTGGTTCTTATGCGGGAAGAGCGATAGGGGGCATGGTAGTCTAATATTTGGAGAAATCTAGTATTAAAGTAGATTACTGCTTCATCAAGTTCAAGATGAAGCATAGGTGACCAGTCACATGCTTTCAGTTTGTTTTGGAAGCTCTCTGGGTTAAAGTATTTTTTGGAGCGGGAAGTTTTAAAAGTATTTATGTTGGGGCTATAAGTTTTTTGTTTGATGATATAAGTTTGCATGTGGTCACTGATATCATTTGGGAAAGTTCCTGGTTTATAAGAATCAAGATGACTATTTAGAAGCATCCAGTTTAGGATGGTTTCTTTATTGTTTGGTTTATGGATTTTAGTAGGAGTGGTCATTATTTGTGTGAATCCATAGATATTTATATGGTTGGTAGGATTGGGAGAATTACAGGTTGTCCAGTCTATGTTAAAGTCACCTAAGATGATGGTTTCTTGGGGTAGGTGTGAAGAGAGGTAAGTAAGTATGTTTTCAAGAGTATTGATGTTATTTCCAGGGGGGAGATAAGTGCAAATTAGATAGATAGATTTGGAGTTATTGATTTGTAGTTTTGCAGTGAGGGTTTCTGAGTTGGGAGCTGAGGGAAGTAGCAAATTGAAGGGTGAAAGTTGGAGTTCAGATTTATACAAAATGGCTACTCCACCACCCTTTTTGGTTTTATGGTCACATCTCAGGATGTTATATCCTGGAGGGGTAATTTCCTGGTCAAGAGTAGAGGGCTTTAGCCATGTTTCTGAAATACAGAAAATATCAAATGAGTGTACATCTAAGAGTGCATGTAGGTGGGAAATTTTATTGTTAATGCTACGGATGTTTAGGTGAGCTATCAGGAGGGAATTAGATGGTCTATATGGTATAGAGATATGTGAAGTAGGTAGGTTGAGAGGCTTTTTGGTAGTGTCAGCATTGGGGCCTGGGTTAGGGTGAATGTCATCATCTAGTAGTGGTTGTGGTTGAGGATAGTGTATAAACTTTTGGATTTTGTCGTAATAATTTGAGTTTTTTTTTATAAGGATGTAAGTAATATGAGTATATATATGGAACTTTGGAAGTACATAGATGGAGGTGGAGGTTATATTGCTATGGTTGAGAGAGTTATTAAGAGAGATTGAAAGAGTTCCATGGAGGGGGTGGAGATGTTCATGAAGGGAAAAATGTTCAAAGGAGGTTAATGAGTAAGGTATTGTAAGAGAAGCAAGAATTGTAGTTGAGTAGTATATATGGGTAGAAAGATTTATGTGTTGGGTCCATTTAGAGATGTAGATATACAGTTTGAGTAAGAAGGTTAGAGGAGTGAAGTACGTAAGGGAAAACGAGGGAGAAGGAGAAAGAGTAGTGTGGGGTAGAGTAGGTGGAAGGATAAGGGTACTGTTAATAGAAGTAAGATGGATTTAATAGATGAACCGAAAATGTGAGTAGTATTGGGTAAGCTTAAAAAGAAGTTAGGGTTTGTCTTAGGGTAAGGTAATTAACTAATTAAGGTGTAACTGAGGTGAGGGAGGGGGTGTGAGTAAATGTAGTTAGTGATTGGTTGAGGAAGGTAAGGGGTGTGGCTATAGAAGTATAAGGGTAGGAACACTGGGGGTGGGTGGGAATTGGGGGTAGTGTAGGGGAGCAGAGTGAGCCCGTAGGGCGAACGGAGCGGGTAGAACAAGAAAGCGATTAAAGGCAGCAAAAAACAATCAGAGAGCTGCTGAGAGTTGCAGGTATGAAGAATAGGTAAGGGGGAGGAAAAGCAGGGAAGGGAATGAAAGTAGAAGTGCAGTAGCAGTGAGAAGTAGAAGTAAAATATGAGGAGAACAAGGATGGCCAAAGGAGGGAGCAAGGTCTACTTAAGAGTGCTCGGGGCAACACTGTATCTAGGTGTAATAAAGGGAGAACGAAGAAGAAAGTATAAGGAGATGTCCTAGTTTAGGGTGCCATCTAGTGGGCAAAGAGGGATAATACAGTAGAGATGAGCAAGTAGATATAGGAGATAACAGGATTTGCGAAGGATCCTGGAGGTAGGAAGGTGCAGGAGACTAGACAAAAAGAGGAAACAAAGTAACTAGAAGCAAGAAACAATCCAAGGAGAGGGAAGGAGTAAGAATAGAAAGTGGTGTGTAAGGGAGTAAGGCTGCTAGGTGGTTTGGCCCTGTCGTGTAGTTACATACAAACAGTAGGGATAAGCAAGTGTACAGTTTTACTGCTAATTAATACAAACACGTACTTGCTTGCCTCCTGGAGAACAGGGTTACTAAGTAGGATGGCAAGTTCTTTGTTATGGATGAGTTAGGAGAATTTGTTTGCTGGGGGTCCTTCCACCGGGTAGGTAGACTTTTAACAATTCAACTGTGAGGTCGTACTTTCAAACCTGACCTGGAGTTTTGTCATTAGAAATAAGCTTCCGCCTCGTTTGTGGACCACACCTTCGCCGCTGCTTGTTCTGATTTCTGAGTGACCGCAGGCCGAATAGAGAATAATGACAGCCTAAACTGTGCCTGCAACATAAATAGGACATGTTGGAGGGTCAGATATGTGTCTTAGAAGTTACCCCTTCATTGGAAAAGGCTTCCTGTTCACATGAAGAAGAGTTCTCCCCTAAGCCAATTCAAGCATAACTTGGACCAGTAGATGATAAATTGGAAATTTACCCCAGGCCTGGCACATATGTTTGTAGGATTCAGACATAGCCTATAAATTCTTGACCACCCATGCCCAATCCTTCATATGCCTCTTTAAACAACCCTAGGGTATCAAAACTTGGCAGATATAGTTGGGAAGCATGGCTAGGCTTAAAAAGGCCCCCTAAGGTAATTAGTCTAGTAATCATCTATGAATCCATGAATTAAAACAGTACCTTTCAGTAGTGTGCCTGGAAAGCTCGGTTTTCTTGTATTTTTTTTTATTTTAAAATGTAATATGTTTGTTTTTAAATTTAAACTCAATACTTTTCCACCATTAAATTAGTTAAAGTGTTAAATATTTCACTAAGGCAGTCAAAATATAAACTAAAGGGAAAGAAAGTAATAAAAAATAAGAAAAAAGTAAAAAAAGAAATTATACTAACCTTGTTCTAAAATGAAACATGAAAGTACATGATACGTACTACTTGTAGCAGTTCCCTTCCCACCAAGCTGTATTGTAACATGCCATGTACTGCCAAAGTATGACATGTTATTATATGACATAAGCACTAATATCATTAGTTTACATACAAGTAAGGCTGGTGCTTAAGAAGATGTTGACCACTTCTGTCAGAATCGCAGAGAATAAGAGATGCATTCCTAGCAGCCTGACAGTGTTTCAGTATTTTAAATGGTAGGGATTTGCTTGCAGAACGTGAGATCAATATTTTTATGGGAACTCTTTGTAACATATACTATATATAGCAGTAACAATAAATGATTTTTTTTCAGACAATGAATGATAACAGCTACATTTGGTGGTTGGGAATAAACTGTAACACAATCATTTTTTTGCATTCTATAGGAATGCAGTAAATTTGCTGTGTGTAAATAGTGCAAATTATTTCATTGGTTAATAACAAGCTCTGATTATAGTGTTGTGAATTATTTGATGAGACACTATAAGCATCTGCAAGATATTATCTGTTCCTTTCTACTTGCAATGATGTGGTATAATGTAATATGAAATAATGATTGCTAATTGTTCACAGCAGCACCATACACTTAAAGCATTTATAAAGCAGATAAGTACTTCTTACAGTAGCATGTTTAAAAATATACAGCAAGAAAAATAGGCTAAAATTAAATCAAGATTTCATGCAATTTTGACATAAAATGTTCTCTGTTATTTACTATTAATAGTCTGTAGTACATTTTTCATCACAAATATGCTTTCATGTAAATAATACTGTTTTGTAGGTGTCTAAACTCTGTTTAATCATTTCTGTAACAACCCAGTACAAATAGACAATCCTTTTTCTAGAATTATTTTGCTCATAGTTTTCCAGCTTCTAAATTCTAACCACTCAAAGATTTCTGACAAAAATGTGTATAGTCTAAGAGCAGTCTGTCACTGAGCTGCCCAAGTGCATGCCAATGGGTAGAAGAAATTAAGAATGTGTGACATTAATGCCAATTGTATGGAAGCCAGGAAAAAGTTGTCACTGTAATCCATATGACCCTGATTTGATTTGTAGCCCAGACCCTGGATAGGTTGGCCATGACAGATAGGAATGAGGAACTGATGCCAGCAAACCCATTCTGAGGGAGGGAATGAGGAAGGGATGCTATCTCAAATCCGGGCAGGGCAGAAATCTAATGGAAACAGAGTGTGAGTGTAAGTTGCAAGAGTGTTAGGGATATTCTCCCACCAAACAAAATCACACATTCAGAAAATATGTGCATGTTCAGAAGCATGCATAGCACTGGTGAACTCCTGTACATTCAAGGTTGTCACTCAGAGAGATTATACTAAACAGAAAATGTTGATACCATAGCAGAGAAGTCAGCATTTTTGTACTGGGTTATCACTGTGTAGCTCCAGGCCTGGAACAATTAAAGTTTTTTTTTTCTTTAACATAGACTGCAGGGTTGAAACAAGACCCTCAGAAGGCTGAGTGAGGGCATATCCAATGCAGAAGTTTGAAAAAGAAGCAAGTAGGGAGAAATTGGGAGAAAAACATCTTCATGGCTGCATGGATGATCTTCCCATCAATTTTCAGTGAGCTGAAGCTCTGTGGGAACAGGAATTGATGGCTAGGAGCTATGAGGAGAAAACATCTAAAAAAAGTCAATTTTTTATCACTGAATTGTTGAAGATGTTCCTCTGTCATGTCACAGTAGCACCACCAGTGCTGAACAGAGGCAGTGGCACATTATAATGGAGGCGATTCTGGGCATCTTCCCAAGTATCACATCTCTGGGGGTTTGTAGCTAAAGACAGACATTCAGTATCTAATATTTTTTACAAAGTTTTACAAAATTTTTCAAAGTTTTCTTACCTTCAATGCTGCTAACTCTATTTAGTTAGCTTTTGTGCTGAACATACAATCACTTATCAAATGTGTTAATGCTTAGGTTTAATTAAAAAAAATGTTAAATGATACCATGAAAATAGTCATGTTGCCTATGATTTTTGCATATGAAGAAATGGCCAGTTATACTGTTTAGCTACAGTTGCATTATTTATCTTTTATTTTTTTCAAAACAAATCACTGTTTCTTCACTATAAATAGATATGCAAATACATTTCCTGTGTTAAATTTGACCCAAGCAGCTGCAGCTTTCTCTTCTTTTCCTTTCCATGGTTCACTCCGATTACAAACATCAGAATGCTCAATAATATGAAATGGTAAGGTGGATGGGCAATAGTGTGAGGTAGTTTATTATGTTATTAAAAAAATAAAAGCTGTGTTTTTCTGGCAAATTATTGAAAATTCTTCAGCAGTCATAAAATAATGGCAGAGATAACATTTTAGTTTCAGACTTCACATCCTTCCAAAAGTAGATGCTACTGCATAACATGTTATTCTAGCAATGCCTAAGTATATAAGAGCAGTATTTAAAATCAGACCTGCTTCTGACTTTGAGTTTTTGTTCCTCAGTATTGTTGTCATTGTCTATGATTATTGCATTAAAACATTGGGGGGGGGGTGTTATCTTTTATCACAATCATATTAGGTATGCACAGCAAAGTGCCCACAACTACAAGGTAGGAATGGATGCTGTCTGCAGATGAAAGTAACTTACCTGCTTGATACTTGCTCAGTTAAAGCACTGTGGCTTTTGCAGTGCAAATATGCATCTGTGTGAAATAAGGTAGAATACTTGGACTACTGTGTATTAGTATGAAGCAAACTTAACATACATTATTGAGTCCATAGTTATTTATTTTACCATAATTGGACATTTGAGGTGTAAGCATACAACAAAGGGGCTATAATCATTGGGTATGGGGGGTATCTGTGGATGAGAATAGCTTACCTTGGTGTCATAATCTAGTTAAACAACCAGTCTGGCTTTGCAGTTATAATGTGTGTTTCAGTAAAGCATGCTTGACTACCTTACTGCTGCCCTTGTTATCACAACTGAACATTTGAGGTGCTCACAATCAAATGGCTATAACAGATGTGTATGGACACTGATGGGTTGTAATGACAGCAGTTCAAGTGGTCTCTTGTGGTAGAAATGTCCAAAAATGGGTGATTTTGTTATTGACTAATAAACTTTGTTTCTTTTTTGATAGAGGAAATGTTCAAGTCTACTCAAATGTTAAACAAACACACCCAAATTTTGCTTGCGAAACAATAAAGACTTTTAAAGCAATTGGTTGGTTAAGCATGTGTTTAAAATACTCCAAAACAACCTATGCATTTACAGGTGGTCCAAAAAATGTGTGCATTTGGAGGAGGGTGGAATGGATTGAAAATAGCCAAGAACACAAGATACACTTATTCTCTTACTGAACATAGGAAATGCAGTGACAGCTAAAAAAAGTATAAAAAGCACAAGTGATTGACTGGGTTTTACACATTAAGAGTATGTGCAAATGTCATCAGTATACCTTAGCTGGCTTACTTGCATAAAGGCACTGCACCTCCACTCCAAAGAAATATGCAAAGACTGCAGTGCAGTAACATTGCTTCTCTCTCTTACCTTTATCTGAGGAAGGGTATGTGACAAGGTTTTGATGTGGCTAGAAGGGTGATGTCAGATTGCCACTTAACCTCCAACTTCCAAGAAACTGAGCACAAATAGTAAAATTCAGAACTCACATATGTTAAAAATTGGATCAAAACTCCTATATTACAAACCAACAGTACATCATAAGTTAATACACCATAGGATTTTTAAATCATGATCCAAGGGAGCATGCTGTTGAACTTTAACTTCAAGGTTATTGTTTGAGGTTCTTTGCTTTGTTAATAAACATTTTGAAATGTGTCTTATAGGACCAACTATGCCCTTTAGTTATGACAACTGTTAGCAAGTAGTTCATAAAACCTGCTACGAGGAAATATTTTAAATGTGTAGTATTTTAAGGCAACCATGAAATATCAATAGTAAACTTCCTAGTGAAGTGTTTCCTTTTGTAACATGATAGCATCTGATAGTTTGTAAAGAAAGAATTATTTTGATTACTGCTATCTACTGTGTATTTTATACATCTGCTTTACATTTATCAGTTTAAAATATTCTGCACTGTATCAAAGCATTTCTTCAGCTGTTTCCTAAAGCTGTTCACACATCGTTGCTAATGGCAGACAGCCTACAGAAAGCTAAAAATATCTCCGGTATATTAAAAAAACTCTTTGGTGTTATTTTGCTCTCTGCCACATGACAAAATGTTTAATTCATCTAAAATGTGATTTGAAGCAACATATATGCAACAAGATATATCTTAGCAATATCAGTGAAATTACAAAAGAAAGAGCTTCTTTAGAATTAATTAGTGGTACATTTAAAAGCACTGAGATAAGCATTTGCTATTCGGTTATTTAAAGGATAAGCAGCATTCATGCTTATATACCCATTTCCTTTTACTTTGGGGCTGTTCTTAGAAAGGAAACACAACCCCGAACCACACCAAATTATATTAACTGATTTAGATTTTCCAAGTCCTTTTAGTACAACTGCAGCACATAAGCTTGCTTTTTTCAGTCTTCCCCTCTTACTTGTACCAGTAGTTTTTGTCAAAACAAGATTGTTTTAAATAGTGAGTAAAGTGCATCCTGAAACTTGATTGCTATTTAAAAGCAACAGTCACGTACTACCAATATTGTGAGTGAAAGAAAGAGAGAAAGACACTAGAACTTTTAATTTTATCTGCTTAAAGGTGTATATGGCTAAGCATCTTGTGGTCCCCATAATTGCTTGCTTGTCTAGTATAGTCCTATGTTCTTAATCTACCAAATTATAAGCAACTATAGGAATTATTTGCATTCCTGAACAGATAATTTGACCTAGGCTAAATATTATAAATATTGTGCAATGTTATTCTCACTTTCCGTTTAAGTTATCTGCATATTATCTACAGCAAAATGGATTCTGGTGTACTTTACCTTTGTTTTTAAACATTAAAAGTCTAAAATTAACAACAATTTATCTGTCTTAGGTTCATAGAAGATTATTAGGCTAATAGAATAAAAACCCTTACAAGCCTAGCCTTATTAACTGGACTTTATCAAATTATTGATCCCTAAAGCCTAGAAGGTGGCTTAGGTTTGTATCTGTGCCTTTGAGTATTTTACAGAATGCTCCTGTCCATAGGGGACATGGGCGCTACCCCAGGAATGAATTTACAGTTCCCCATCCATTGATCCGAGCTGCATCTTAAAATGATTGGTGGGGGGTGGGGTGGGGGGGGCTCTAATTTATGTGAATGGGAAGTCTGTTCCAAAGAAGAAGGAATCTCTAGACCATATAGCTGTCTCTCCAACATGTTTTGTTCACATCACACACCAGGTTTAGATACAGATTTAGATCCTTGGATTGGGTAATCCTTATGTAGTTTGTCTTGTGATTGTGTAACAGTTCTATCATGGCTGGTTTTGACAGTGCCTTGTAGGTTAGGCATAGATCGTCCCTTAATAGTTGGTAGATGACAGACTAAAGGGATATGGCTTTTAGGACATGTTGTTATATTTTTGTAAGGAACCTCTGCTCCATTTGTTGCAAGTGCCAGGTCAAGTACATGCCGAAAGGTGCATTTTATTAGATTATTGCTCTGAAGAGGGCCAAGTGCAGTGTGACTATTATTGCTTTGGATCTGTATGCCATAATCTTACTTATAACCTGTGCTGCATAGAAGGACTTCATCTCCACTGTGGACAGATGGTGGTCAATGTACATATTACTGTCTAGCTGTGTACCTAGATCTCTCACCACTGGGTCCACTCTTAGGGGTGTGGTTTGAATGTTGTAATTTGCAGGGGTATTTGACTTTCTAAATCATATAATTATGCATTTTCTGCATTTAGTTTTAGGCCACAGCTCTGGCACCAATCGTTTTTCAGAGTCAGACCTTTCTGAAGCATATCTTAGTCATTGGGGGATTCAGTGATTGCCCACAACTTGCAAACATCAGCAAACATGGTCAAGCAAAGGCCTTCTACATTAGCTTTAATTTCAGAGAAGTATATTCCAAGCAGGAGAGGTCCCAGCACTGAGCTTTTGGTACACCACTAGTAACTGGCCTCTTGCTGGATCTGGATTCAACCACATTAACAACATGTGTCCTTTCCTTAAATAGAAATCCTAGTGGTCCTGATAGATCATGTTTCAAGCTATTTATGAGGCATCCTGGGATATTGTCGGGACCCAATGAAGCCATAATTTCAGCTTTAGAGAGTGCAGTGGTGAGCTACTATTGTGACAACTGGTTGAGGAACAATGGAGTTTATTTCTTCTTGGGAGGTAACTGAGAGTGATGGGGAAGTGAAATCTGAGCTGAATTTATCTGCCAGTGGATTTGCTACATCTTTTGGCTGGGTATAGGTGGGGGCCATCTGCAACTAATTCCACACATTTTGTGCGTTGCCGTTAAAATGGCAGACATAACTGAAAAATGCCTTATGATTATCCTTAGCTTAGGAGGGTATTTTGGCTCAAAATTTAGTTTTGAAGACTTGACTAGTCCCTGAGTTGCTTGATTAGACTAATGAGGGAGTTTTTGCTCTGTTGTGCATGTTTCCCTCTTGCTTCTAGACTGGATTTTCTTTCTTTTGTTTATATGGCCATGCACCTCTTTTGTGTATGCCACCACATAGGCTTCTGTATTTTCTGGGTTTGGGGGAGCTTGGATATTATGTATGCCATCACTTAAATGGAGGCAGTTTACTTTAGAAAAGTTCTTAAAGGTTTTGAGGCTAGATGGGGGTTCTAGTTTTATATTTATTTCAAGGGAGACCTCTTTGTGATCCAATTTAACCAGTGAGGATATTACACTTGGGAGTGCAGTGCTTCCCCATATTTGTGAGTACCAGGTCTAGGATATTTTCCCCAACTGGAAGTGCAGACTAGCTGCTCCAGGGCATCTGCATCGACAATGTCTAGAACTCTTTGAGCTTGCATGTTAATGGTCATGTATGCTTCCCTGTTAACGTGGGGGGGGGGTAGTTGAAATCACCCATGAGTATGGTATAGAGGTAAATGGTAACTGATCCTAATAAATTCAGGTATGAGGTATAATTTTCTTGATCATGATTGGGGGCCTGTAGCTAGCAAGAATATGGTAAGGGATTCTTCCTGTGGTTTATTGGAAAGGCTCACCCAGACTCTGCTACACTTTGCTGTGAGGGAAAGGTTGGTTTGCTTTTTATTTGTTGTATTTTGTATTGGTTTATTGCCTTTTTATATTTTGAGTGCTGTGATTTGTTTTCTTTACCTTGTGTTTTGCTTGTGTTCTGCTTTTAACTGCATATTAAAACTTCAGAAGACACCATTGCTCTGTTTCGTGTGAGTCAGGCAGAAATCCCCCCACCCTCTCACTGTTGTGTTCTTAAATACCACTGTCTTTCTAGCTGTCTGCCTCTTATGTTAATTTGACAATATATCTCATTTCCTCTGCTTTCACTGGCTTGTGTGAGTAAGCACAAAATTATGATTTTGTGAAATCATTCCCCTTCAACTATTTAAATTTATTGGACATTCTACTGTATTCCATAGTACCGAAATACAAAAGTGATCACCCCCTTTCAATCTATCTTGCTGTGTTAAAAATAGTGACTCTGCACTAAAAGTTAACTTTTTAGACAGGTAAAACTTAAGTTACATACTTTCATATCTAACTTCTCTAGTGCATACTGCAGTGTTTAGGATAAACCATTTTTTTTTCATCTTACCTTCAAGCATCCCTGTGACTAGCACTTGCTCTAATACCTGCTGGAAAGCACCAGGAAACCTTAAACTGATACAAGCACTCAGATCTCCTTATTAATAAGGAGAAGTTAATCATAGGCAATAAACAGCCTACAACTGCAAAGTACCTTGCTAAGGTAAGGGAAAACAGCTCCTGTACTTTAAAAAAAAAAAAAAAAAAAAAGCACCAGAGCAGACATGTCCAAGGGTCAGGGTTGAGGGTAAGTTGCTTTCATCCACAAACAGCTCCCTTCCTCCTCACACAGCAGTTAAAGCCACTCTACTGTCTGGTCCTCATCTGACTGTGATTAAGGAAATCATAGTAATAGTCAAATAAAGGCACACACACAACAATGAATGTAATCCTCAACAATATATCATAAAATGTAATTTACAAGGAATCAAACAAAAGACAATGTAAAATTGAGAACTTTCTGTAAAATAATGGCCAGATCAGCTTAACTGGTCTGACTTTCCTGATTTCCATCTCCATCTCCCAAACCTTCTCAACAAAAACATCAATCCAACATTTTCCCAGTGCTACAGGGACATGGGCACATACTGCATATACACAAACTACTAATTCAGCTACCTGAGTGCAAGTAAATACTTGCTGTGACTTTTAAAGTCTTCTTCTTTTTTCAGCTGCTCCCATTAGGGGTTGCATCAGCGGACTGACTGTCCACAGAATGATTGGCAGTAGAGATTTTACAGTATCAACTTGACAACCCGGTGCCCAATCTTCACAGAAGGCACACAAATGCATACAATCATACCTAGGGCCAATTTAGAGTGTCCAGTCCACCTGCAGCATTTCTTTGGAATGTGGGGGATAACCGGAGCACCTGGAAGAAACCTATGCAACCACAGTGAGGACATGCAAACTCTACACAAAAGGCACCCCAGCCAAGAATCAAACCAGAGAACCTCTTGCTATGAGGTGACAATGCTAACCATTGCACCATGCGACTTTTAAACTCTAATTAATAAATAAATAAACAAACAAAAAATAAATAAATAAATAAATAAAACTCTCAAAATGACATTTGCATTCATTGGGTCATAGGCTCATAGTTATATACTAGGTTAATTACCACCAGGGCCTTTATAAGCCTAGCCGTGCAGCCCAACCCAATTGTGTCCCTATGTATCATGGGCATTTACTGTGATGGGGTATGTTAGGAAGTTTCTAGAGGTTATGTGGGGGGGATTTATGTATGCTTGACATATACTGGACGTTTTTACAGAGATTAGAGATACATATGAATATGAATTTTTCAAGCCAATAGTTTTATTTACCTGCGGATGAAGGTGTAATTCCTTTAACTGAATATTTGAGGTAAAATTAGTTCTGGGAACTAATAAGAGGTCAAATAAGATTGGATCTTTTATGGCATGAAAGACTACACACAGATCTCCATGAAGGAGTACGGTATGTAAGAGACTGAAAACAGAAAGGGTTGCCATTCTCTCCAGATAACACGTTTGCGGCCACTGATCTTTTTAGTTATTAATATTTGAGGTATCTCAAATTACATGATATGTTTAGACAATGTATGCCAAAATGTGCATTATATTTAAAAAATGGGTATCATAAGATACAAATAAAAGGGAATTAAGACTTCTTTTGATCTAGTGGAGATGCCTTTGGAAATGAGCTGAGCCAGATAAAAAGCTTTCAGAGCTACTGGAAAACATGATTGCTGAATGATAAGGAATTATTAACAAGAGTGCCCAAATCCCTTACAACAGTGCCTAATTGGAGGTATGTGTCACCTATATAGGTTCATAGGTTGGTACTAGGCTATCAGCCTTAGGGCCTATACAAGCCTAGCCATAACAATTCCCTGGCTATTTCTTCCCACACTATTTGCTTCCCTGGACCCCTGTCTAGCAGGGCGACTGAGGTGATCCCTGGGGTGAATTTCCTTTCTCCCATCCAATCGTCAAGGTTTCTTTTGAAGAGGGCCAAAGAGGCACTCTGCTTGACATGTATGGGCAATCTATTCTAGAGTCTGGGGAGTCTCTGGGTCAGGAACCTATCCCTCCAGCATGTTTTGTTTTTTGTGATGACAAGGTTTAGATCCCTGGAGCGTGTGGCTGGGAGGGATTGGGATTTTGTGGCTCTGAGGGATTGGGATTTTGTGGCTCTGAGGGATTGGAATTTTGTGCCTGTGAGGGATATGGCAAGTGAAAACTGTTTTTCTTACCAAAATGAAGTATAGTACAATTTTTTAACATTTAATTTGGGACCATTGTCCTTTCACCAGTTATTGACATGTGCTAACCGATGTTGAAGGAAATGTGAGTCAGATGAAGATCAAGTAACAACTCTCGATTTACAGTTGTCTACAAACTTAATTAACCTTTGGAGATCTACCCTGAAAGTATCAGATATATATGCCTAATAGGAGGTGACCTAAAACTGAGCCCTACGGTACACCACTGATAATTTTTTTTGCTTTCTGAATTGATACCTGCAACTCTAGTTATATGGGTTTCTCAGAAAAACAGCTAGCCACTGCACAATATAAGGATTTATATTCAGATTTATAAGTCTGTCATAAGGTCAAGTTTAGTCTCAAAATATCATTGCGTGACTTTATACCTCACTTAACTGATCCACTATTGAAAGAATGCTGTGTTTTTGCAGACACCGCAAAGCCTGAAACAACATGAAAATGTCCAAAGGTGCATTAACGCAATCACATGAACGATAGCCCAGAGCTGTTTAGAAGGATTTCAGAAAGTATTCTGTTTATTAAATGCTACTTACAAGTAACTTCTCCCTGATCTGTAAAGAAATATCTGATTAAGTTCTGAGTGAAATTCTGTGCCTAAAATACAACACACTGGAAAACCCAGTACCACAAATAGATATAAATAAGAAAATAAAAATGAAACTTGATGAATTAGAGACCTCTTCCAAATTATGAAATAAGTTTTCAGTTACAATCAAAAGTTAGTGAGTACATGCCTGACAAACACCCTTGATTACTCACACACAAACACAAATTTCACACATGAAAACACACACAGACAGATAAAAAGGAAGACAGATATCTAGATAAATAAGACACATACAGGAAGTAAATTTATCAACAAGGAGCCACAGGTTATTGCAACCAAGCTTCCTGAAGGTCAATAGGCTGTAAGCTTGATTAATCAAAACTATAATAAGTCACTAACTAATAAACTCACTAACTAAACTAACTAACTAACTAACTAACTAACTAACTAACTAACTAACTAACTAACTAACTAAATTGTTCAAGAAACGCAACCATGTTGGAGGCTTTATTCACATATAACTGAAGATCCTGGCACCTTGGCACAAATAAATAAACTGCATTTTTTGCATCCAGAAGGGTTCTTGAAAAAAACAAGTGAAATTAATAAACAAATAAACAGAATTACTTAAAATACTACAATCAACCAACCCCTGCACCCCCTACATCCTCTGCTAAATAAATATAAAAACTCAGAAATCACACTTTAGTGAGGAAAGTGGTAAATTTCCCGTTCCACTCTGTACGTTGATTTCCATTCAAATCATTCAAAGTTTCACAACTTTGATGTTATGGTATCAACCATCTGCAGTTTGAAGTTTTGAAACTTAGAGCTTGTGAAAAGAATCTATATATATATATATATATATATATATATATATATATATATATATATATATATATATATATATATATATATATATATATATATATATATATATATATATATTTATACACACATATATGGGTCTACTTTGTTTCATTGAAAGCTCATTTCACTGAATATGAATTCACCCTGACCAAATCGCTGAAAGCTCAAATTACTGAAAACTTATTTTACCGAATCTCATTTCACCATCTAATATTTTACCCCCTTCATTCCTAGCTTTCAAAAAGTTCTTTAAATTCCAGTCTCTACTATATATAACAACAAGTGCTTTACCTAAACTATCATTATCCATTCCACCAATTTCAAACATTTTGCAGTTGTTGGTTCCTACTTCTCCAGTCACTTCAGCACCCTTGTTGTATGTATGTAGTAATAAACCCCTTTCTAAATTTATTATTGGTGTTGTCACAATTCTCAAAAGTAGGGAACCAGTACCTACAAGTGGTTTATATGTATCAGTAGTCCTTTTATAATATGCCTATAAAAATCGTTTCTAAAAAGGTTTTTGAGTAACCCCTGTTCAGTAACATAGATCTCAATTTCTCTCATTCAATGTAAAATTTGTCAAGAGCATAAATAATTCTGGCTAACCTCATTAGTTGACCTTTGACTAGGGCTCTTTTCTCATGTTTAAGATGACAACTGTCAAAGTGAAACAAGGTACTGGAATATGTGAGCTTCCTGTACAAGTTTGAAAAAAACCCTCTATTAATTTGATCAACTGTTATTTCAGCATCAATACAACAAGCACTCACTTTGTATGTCTTAAGAGTAAATCTTAAAAGTTAGTAGTGCTATTGATAAAATGAAAAAAAATCTGCTAACCTGTCCTCTGTGTCAGTCCAGAGCAGAACCAAGTTATCTAAAAAAAGCCCATAGTACATCCAGGAGTTTTCAAAACATGAGTTAAAGATGAAATTCTTTTCCCAGTATGCTAGGACAATGTTCGCAAAAGTGAGGGCACAGGCTGCACCCAATGCAACCCCCATTCTCTGTTTAGAGATTGTCCCTTCAAACCAGATATAGTTATTGTCTAAAACCAGTTCTATCAAAGTTCTAAGGTACTGTTGTCAATTTGTTCTTTAGTGGCCGAGTAATCAGTGAACCACATTGGTGGGGTATACTGGAATAAGTCTATAACATCTGTGGTAACAAAAATAAGTTGTTCACTGTACATATTATTGTGAATCTTGGTTAAAAATTCAGAATCTCTTAAAATATAGCCTACATCACAAAATATCTTTTTTAGTTTTAAATCAATAAACTTAGCCAACCCATGTGTTTTTGATCCTTTGGCATCCACAATGGGGTGCAAAGGTGGGTCATGAATGTTTTTATGAATTTTTGGTATTCCAAAAATTCCTAATATACATGGATGTTCTACTTCTAAATAAGAGAATTATGTTTCTGTGAGTTGTCCTTGCATTAATAACTCATACAGTAGAGTGTCTATTTTTTGTTAGGCAATGTGAAGCTGATTTTTGGAAATTTCTTCATATTTCTCACTAAAGAGTAAACTTTCCATCCTTGAATTATAGTCTACGGTATCCATAACTACAAAACCTTCTCCCTTGTCTGGTATCTTGAGTCTTAATCTCTTGTTTCCACTTAGTTCCTTTAACTATTTCATTTCAACTTCACTCATATTGTTGGTCTTTGTTGCTCATCCCTCTCTTACATAGATGACAAGCAGGTAGGCTATTTTAGCTGTTTAACTACTTTAATACATAGAAACACATCAGGATGGATAGCAGCATCATAAAATATATGCTTAACAGACAAACCTTATATACATACATGCTTAAATCTAAACAGCTTACTACAAAATGGCAGCCACACTTGCATGTGCTCAATATTTCTATGCTTGTGCAAGCCCTTGGATAGCTTCTTAATGGTACATACACACATATTGATCTACATCCTCTTTATTAAAAAGATTTCCCTTGGTATAAACAACATTAGCATTACACATGCATTATTATAGACATTAGAAACAAACATAATGTTCATGTCCAAGTTGCTGTATATCTATTACATATCTATTACATGGTCTGGAGATACAGCTGGATCTTGTAACATAACAATCTGGATTGAATTTAGGAACACAAACAGTCTTCAGTGAACAATTCGTATCAGGAACTTCTGGATTTTTTCACAGGAATGGCAATATTCTCTGGAACTTTCTCTGGAAATCAGAACACTGGACAACTCACTCTGAGATAAAGAGTCTTTCTCACAGGCTATATGCTGTGGTATAGGCTTGGACACTGGTCTCAAATATTCTTAATCCCTGCTAAAATCTGCTCCTTGTAATTTCACAATATATGATCTCGGCTCTGGACAATTATTCTTCAGGACACCAATCTGATCATAATCTTCAGACGTTTGCATCCTTACCACTACTCCTTCTTGTAATGGATCCAGAGGTTTGCTGGACTTATCATAGTAGGACTTCTGGGTTAAACACTTCTTCAACAGATTGGTTTTCACTGACCTGTTGTTCTTGACACATGGAACTAACAATTGATTACTGATTGGTGATGTGGTTTTGGTTTGTCTCAACAGAAGTCTCTGAGCAGGTGAATCAAGATGTTTATCATGAGGAATGTTTTTGAGATTCAAGAGATTCAGGAAAATATCACTGTTGTCTCATTTTATCTTCTCTAGTAACTGCTTTGCACTTTGAACTGAACCTTCTGCTAAGTCATTTGACTGCAGGTACTCAGGGCTACTCGTGACATGGGGAAAGGCCCATTCTTCAGCAAATCTTTTCAACTGTTGGCTTGTAAACTGCATGCCATTATCAGAAATAAATTTGTGTAGCCTACCATGGACTGCAAAATGATGTTTCATCTAAGTAATGACAGTACTGGATGCTAGATTATGAAATAGGTCACTCTCGAACCAATTGGAGTAAGAGTCTACTAACACCAAATAATGTTGACCATTCCACTCAAAAATGTTGGTGGCTACTGTCAACAAAGGTAGTTCAGCTATCTGGTTTAGCTGAAGTTTTTCTTTCTGTTGATGTGGCTTTGTACTATTACACATAGAACAAGACAAAAGTGTTCTCTCAATGTCTTATGACAAAGAAGGCCAAAATACTAGATCTCTCACACTTCTTTTGGTAGAGTCGGCTCCTGGGTGACCACAATGCAAGATAATAATGCACTCTTGTTGCAAGGACTTTGGGACAATTACTTTCAGACTTTTCATAATGATACCATTGTCAGACAAAATCTCACCTCTGCATGGAAAGTAAGGCTGCACTTCATGAGGTAAACTAGATTGCTTTGATGGCCATCTTTGATTGACTGAACAGTACAAAATACTTTATTCTTTGCCCTTAAATCTACTGCATTAACTGTTTCATAAAGCACTGATGCACCATCAACATAAAGAGTAGGGTTGCAGCTCTCTAATTGATCAACTCATTTTTTAAAATGTTCCTTTTTAATAAAAGAATGTGGGCCTTTTGATTTATAAAATCTTTTGAAATTATTCCATTTATTGCATTTGTGGCACTGCTGACCAAAACTAAACATTTTTTACTTTTAGACTCATGATTTTCACCACATGACAGTCAGCAATGAAACTAGGTTGGTGCCCATGCTTTGAGGTTACTGACTCACTGTTATGCTTCACTGAGACTGTGAGAACTCTGGAATTTGCTAGAAAGCTCTGTGGTTTATCAGTGAGTGCTGCAGGAGCTACAGTTGCTGCCATGTGCTTGGGCCTGTTTCTTTTAACCACATGCTGCATACTATCAACATGAGCTTTGCCACTGTGCCTTCTAGAGCTATTATCATTTGTAAGTATATCTGTGTGCTTTTCTGTGAGCTTGTATATCTGACAAATCTCAATGGCCTTATTCAAAGTTAAATTACTGTTACGAAGAAAAATGCTTCTCACAGCATCATCTTTAATACCACACATGTCTGCCTTTATGAACTCATCCCTTAAATCACCAAATCTGCATGTTTTAGCCTTATTTCGCAAGTCAATTATAAATACGGCAAACGTTTCACCAGGCTTTTAATCCCTTGCATGAAATAAGTGCCTTTCCATTGTAACATCTGTCTGGGGATTACACATTTCTCTAAATTTATGTTTTAAGCACTCAGGGTCCTTACTGAACTCAGCCTGTACAACAGTATGATGGTTTCCCCCCTCTCCTTTATAGACAGCAGATGTATACACAAATGAAAGACCCCTTTCAATGGCTTCTGACCCAGCTAAACTAAGTAGAAAAAATGCCTTTGTATGGTCATCTTTTTCAGAAAATACAGCCTGTATGAACATTTCTTACTCTTGCTCAGACACTCTGCAATTCTCTGCAATATTATTGTCAGACACAAGTGCACTGGGTTTTTGAAATCCATCTGCCATGCCCACAAAGTATGCACAAACACACTGAAAATATGGCCCTTATAATTATGTACAAACTATACTGTGAGCTTGTAATAACATTCAGCTGCACAATACTCTTCAAAATACTGCACTTGTTACATATGCTCTGTAATGGCTGTATTTTGCAAAATAAGTTTACTGTAATACTGCACAAACATGCAAAAATTTCATACACTTCTGATAACTCAGATAGCTTTAATTAATACAAACATACGTGCTTATTTCAAACATTATACATTGAATATGTTTATCAATATCAGACGTATTGGTTTATTTGAATATCAAAAAAGTGTTCTGTATGCCTCGTTTCATATTTTGTGAATAAGAAATAGTTTTGAGAAGTTTTAATATCTGAATTTCATTTCTGACCTGTTTTGTGAATTATGTATGCAGTAGAGATGATTCACTTATGTATATTTCTCCAATGCCAACCGGGTGCCTTTCAGACTTAAGTGGAAGAAACTGGAACTCTTTCTGGCAATGAATCATTTTGGCCATTCGTCTTCTAACATAATGTCCTTTTAGACATGTCGCTTCTGACACCATATCGCTCATCCCTCTCATAGATGACTAAAAGGTGGGGTATTTCATTTAGAGGCTTTAATATATAGAAACACATCAAGATGGATAGCAGCATCATAAAATATATGGTTAACAGACAGACCTTGCATGCATACATGCTTACAGCTCACCAGTTTACTACAAAATGGCAGTCAAACTTGCATGTGCTCAGCATTTATACACTTGTGCAAGCCCTTGGTTAGCTTCTTAGAGGTACATATACACACACATTGATCTACAGTCTTGCTGTTTTTGCAGTTGTTTAATCTACTCCTGATGACACTCACACACATTTTTTAAATAAAGTGATAGTGGGATGTAAGGGAGAGTTGTAGAGGCATGCTTCTTAAATAAGTTGGCAGCCAGTAATGAATTACTAGTGTCATCTAGCAACATACTCAAGTTCAATTTTCGAGTAAAACACTTTAAATCAATTAGGGTCTGTACTAGTATACCTCTCCTTGTGGGTACAAAAGTGAGATCTGTTTGAAAAAAAGAGGCACAACTTCAGTTTAAAATAATTGAACTATAATTATAAATCTTGAAGTAACCCTTGTCATTGTAATTAGGGTTAATGGTTCCTGGTGTTATTTTTCTTCCTCCCTCCCTCCATTCTTCTTTTGATGTTGAAAAAGGGCTAGGGGATCTTGTTCTAAGGGTTGCCCTCTGGCTTGATCCTGCCCCCCCCCTCACCATTGCCCATATAAATATCCATCTCTAAACCCTGTGGGTGTGGTGGTGTTTGTCTCCTGTTTTCTACAATATAGAGCCTTTCCTGGTTATAGCCTCTTCCATACATACTATTCTTCCCAGTCATTGGGGGGTTTGGGTATGCCTTCTGATTTTTATATTCATTCCCATCACAAATATGCTTTTTCTCTTTTTTGTTTTTTTACTTCATGGAGTACTTTGGCAACATTTGCACATTTTTCATAATCACATTTATAAAAATCAAATAAATTATTTGATACGTTGCAATTAATAGCAATAATCTCAGTCTCTAAAAGGTCCATTTTGACCTGGTTGTGTTTCATTTGTAACTCCATCAACTCATAACCATGGTGATTAAACATTTTCAATAAATCACAGTGTAGTTCAGACCCCTTGAGGAGTCTTGTGGGGAACATCCATGTCCTTAATCCTTCGAGTACAATCCATTGCTTCAATCTCTAAAGTAGGTGTTTTATAATTGAAGTTTCCAATATTTAGTAAGTTTATTCTCAAAGTTCTAAAATTGTTTTGTTAAATTTAGCCCTGGGGTCTAGTCTACTGGATGACCATAGCCAAAGTCAGAGTTTAAAAAAAAACATCCTTTTAGATTAATGTTTTGGTTACCTGTTTGTCATTCACTGGTGGTATTATGTCTTTTCTTATTTTCTCCAAAGTTGTAATTAAATCCCATGAACATATCTTGGCTGTTGTCATATTGTCCGAAGGGTAAAGTCTGCCTGAGTTCCCAAGGACTTTTGTTATCAATGGTCAGCTTCTTGTTTCCTTGACTGGTCATCCTCTTATCAAGACTGTTAACTTTTCACATTAAAAGTGCCATAAGTTGAGTTGCATTCCCCAGGGTAACCTCCAATTGATCGAGACTAGCACAACCATTAGCTTGACTTGCTTCACCACTGACTGCAGAAAGTAACACCACACTGTGGACTGAGAATGTATGCAAAACTTAAAAAAAATAAAAAAAGTAAAAAAATGTAAATGTTTTGCATTTCATTACCTGACAAGGAGTTGTCTATATGGGAACAGTAGGCTTTACAAATAAAAATGTATTCATATTTGTATCTAATAATACATTTGTATGAATAGGTTTCTCTGAAGTTAATACAACCCACAGCTGTTTTAAAAAAATTATCTGGCAAGTGTCAGGATTCTTAATCTAATTCTAATTATTCTAATTAATTTAATGTAATTCTCAAATCCTCTACAGAAGTTAAATCTCCAAGAATGAGCCTGTGGCATGTCTTATCATTAATTAGAGGCAAAGATAATAGATTTTTTATAATATTCAATTTAAAATTTGGATTACAATTGATTTATTGAAGTAATTTGTATTGGTCTTATAAACACTGTAATCTTTGAGGATATGAATTTGCAAAATTTTTGTGATTTAATATCTCTAACATCAATAAATGAGAGGGCTTCAAGGTTAATATCAAATGTATTTTAATAATTATGCCACGTTTGTATTCATATTGGATTTCCATTTTTAATTTATGGCCGACATAAGATTATTTTTAAAAGTCTACTGGAATTTGTTAGAAGATAGTATAAACCGAGATCTAGTATAGCTAGGCCACCACGATTTTTAGAATGTTGTATTCTACTTTTTAATTAGACATCCTTGTTGTTTTGGGTCACCAAACAAATTCAATTAGACTTTGTGTAATATTTTGTAAAAAAATAGTTTTGCTATTAAATGAAAAGTGGAGGCTAAGCGAAAGAATATCTTGGGCATAATATTCATCTTAATTATCACTACTTTTGCTAACAATCAACATTTTAAGCTATTCTTTTTATAATGTCATTATTTATCTTAGACCAGGTCTATGTTATAATATTTGTTTGTCTGCCTGGAGCTTTTGTTAGATTGGTCCTTCTCAGGAGTTGGAAGAAATTGTTTGCTTTTTCTCATTTCTGATCCAATTTGTTCTGTATCACAATATATTTTAGTAGGTTCCTCAGTATAATGTGTTTTATCTTGGTTAAGACTGAAAATTTCAGGATCGTGTTTCCATATGGAATGGAGACTTCTTCTTCTTTTGGCTTTTCCCTGTTAGGGGTCACCACAGCAGATCACCTGTCTGCTCATGATTGGCAGTTGAGTTTTATGGTATCGAGTTGCTAGCCTGGTGCCCAACCTTCGACAGAAGGCACACACATGCATGTACTCACACCTAGGGCCAATTTAGAGAGGCCAATCCACTTACAGCATGTCTTTGGGATGTGGTAGGAAACTGGATCCCCCAGAGGAAACCCACATGACCACAGGGAGGATATGCAGACTCCGCACAGAAGGCACCCCAGCTGAGGATCGAACCGGAGAACCTCTTGCTGTGAGGTGGCAACGCTAACCTCTGCACCACCACAGCTGACATCATATGGCAACAGAGACTGAACTCTATTATTGTAAATACAGCCAAAAATAGAAGTATGTACTAGCAATCATTGATTCTACCATCTCCTCTATATTTTGTACTCTAATGACTTCTGCTTGTTTCATATTCCTGTGATGCTTTGGCATCGTGTTTATTATTATAGATAAGTAATCCATTTTGTTCATCTTGTTTAGTGACATTTGACTTTCTTCACAGGAATTAACAGCAAGGAAATATATGATTTCAGTGAACAGAATACAGTGTAATAAATCAGGTTCTGTTATTAGAGAAAATACTTCCATAAAAAGAAATGTGGGGACATGATTAAAAGTGTGTTTGAGAAAGAGAGAGTCAGAGGGAGAGAAGAAGAGAGAGAGAGCTCTAAATCAAAACTGATTTATTTTGAACATTTCCAAAAAAGAATGTTAGTGATACATGAGATAGATGTGCATCATGAACTGTAATTCATCTGTGTGGCAAACACAAAGAAAACAAAATAAAAAACAAACAGACAGAAAGTATAGGCTAATTAGTCTCTGTAAAAGTCAATGAAGAAGTTTGCATTGGGGCAAGATGTATGCAAAAACCAAGCCATTTTTTTTATTTACTGAGTTTTTTCTCTATGGTTATCTAAATTGTTTTGTACATCTAATATCACTTTTACCTGTGAAGTCATAACTATCAGGAGATGTAGTATTAGCATATGTCCTAGCCCGCCCAAAATCAATGGATGACTCCATGTTCTACATTTCATCAAACAGTTGTGTGACATAAAATTGTTAACATATATACAAAAGCTTAAAGAGCTATCTGTATAGTCTAATATGAATCAATGAGTATTATAAGTATTCTGATCTCAGAAGAATATATTGATTGTTTGGGTTTCTTTAAAAACAAAACAAAAAAAAAATGTGAGATCATAATGATGCATTCTGCTTAAATGCAAATACTCATGGAAATTCTCAATAAACTTGTCATAACCTATGCCCCTTACAGAGTTAGTCATTTACTGGTTATCAGTTCTGTAGTAGAGGTCAACATACCCAGTGTGTAATCTTCACTTCTGCCATAAAGGACTTTCTTGTTTCATATTCACATTAAAAAATCTAGGCCACTGACCACAAAAAATCAATCTCCGTATTATTTAGATTCCTGCTATTATTGTGATTTATTAAGATTTCATTTAACATTTTGCTTATCTGATTTTTTTATTTTACTTACAGTAGTTGTTGCTACATCGGTAGTAGATTTGAAATGTGTGAATTACAATCAAGAATATATTCAATGTACCTTAAAAAATGCTTCACAGCATGAGAACTACACAATGTTTTACAGGTAAGTAATAATTATTATATTTTTAAATGATTTTTCAAGAACTGCATTATGCTGAGATACTGAGCTGTAAACACACAGATTTGACAGAAAATGCAATAATGCTTGTCAAATCCATAATCAGTAACATGTATGGCTTAGTAGTGTGGATTGTCTAATAAGCTAATAAGATTGTCTGTGTGCTTTCTCCTATGAAAATATATCATATATCAACAATTATCCTGGTTTATGTTTTGCTTTGTTTTCATGTGTGGTATGTTTAAGAGTTATTTATGCACTCTTCAAATATAATAAGTTTATAGAAAGCACAGTTTTTGATACTTTAATTATTTCATTGCTGTTTTCTCCAAGACAGAACTTATCTGCTTGGTGAGCAGTTGAACTGTTAAAAATCAAATGTGTATTATATGCTTTGGGCAAATTGTCAAAAAAATTCTCATTTGAAGATGTTTACTGAAAAATAAACTTTGCCTATGAGTCCTTGCAATTCAACTTAATGAGATCTCAAATAGTTGGATTTAACTTACATGGAACTCAGAGAATTGTTTTGGCAACTAAAAGCTAGCACTGAAACTCCCCAGGGTTAAATTATTTTTTTCTTTGACTTGTATACTGAAAATGAAAGCAGTGCTGTTTACAATTAAATAATCTTAAAAATTGTACATTTTTATATTTTTTATATCTCCATTTTTATATGTTTATTGATTATAATATTTTATGTTTATGTTACTGCAATTATTTTTATAATTTGTGGCTACAATGCTGTTTTTGTGTGCTATCCTTAAAAAGGTCCCTTGGGTTTTAACATTTTTTGGTCTTGGTTTGAAACCATGTAATAGATCATATGATGAAACAAAGTTTTAAAACAAGGACTTGGACAATGTGTAACTGTTCTGAAGAAGTCTTGTTGCATATAAGGTACAAAAGCACTTAACATGGGAGTTTATTTTGTGTGTTTTTCATTGAACTGAGTGTGGAGTAGAGCAGTTTTGGCCCTGTGGTTATTTTATATTAGAAAGCTGTGTTACAATCCTGTGCAGTGTTCAAGCAAGTAGAACATAGATAAAAATAGGGGGAGAGGGGCATCCAAAGTTAATTGAGAATAGAATTCCATTTGTCCCAGCTTGTTGTCAAGATCATCCAGGGTGGGGAGGATAAGAAACAGATGCAAATTCTGGCCCACCAGTCCTGGACAGTATAGCTATCAGAAGTGTTTAGGGCTGAAATATGTAGCTATCAGGCCAATGCAGTTAAGTCCTGCATGTAAGCTGGGAAGACATGTGCATGTATGTGACAGCATGAGTGGAACTTTTTCAACCAGCAGCCTATACAGCCAGAGGCTAGTGGGCCACCCTATAGAGAAGTTATGCCATAGGAAGAGGGAATGCACATGAGCACAAGACAGCGTGATCCTTAAAACCTGATTTTGGCTTCTGAGATTGGAAGAATTGGTTCATAAGGCTATAACCTTCATCTGGGAATGAACAGGTCACAACTGGTCAAGGAGCAAATGAGTCTATCTCTAGCCCTAAAGAATGAATGAATAAATGGGAACATATAGAGGTGGAGCCAAGGATCCACATGTTGTCTATATTTTCCAGTGTTCTCTGAACGCAAGCAAAAATTACACAGTAACAATACATACCATAGTTTTATTTAATAGAGGTACGGTGTTTAAATATGTATTACAAAGCTCAACCTTTTTATCCTGTTAATAAAAGATTTTTGACTGTCTGGTATCACCAGATACCAAAAAGAAGAATAAATCCAGATACAGGACTTAATGTAGTAGACAAAAATATAAAATTCAACTTTTTCATGGACACGAAAAGGGATGACTTAATGTCTCTGGAGGCAAAGATACTAGCACTAGCACATCGGTGGTTATATTATTAGCCTTAAGAAAGGAAGGCAGAAAAAAAAAACAGAAAAATTAGTTCTCAGGATAAATTTCACCTAAGAAGTGATGCCCATAACATAATCTGAGACTTCTGCTCATCATAAAGATTTATGTCAGCAAGAGATGTCTGAAAGTTATAATGTTTCTTTGACAGCGAGATTAGTCTACCTCTGATTTAGCCATACAGAGTTAAAAGAATGTTAATGTTTTTTTTTTCCATTTCATATAATATTTGAAGAGAATAATGAAGTAACTCTGAAAAAAAACTAGCACAGTTGTTGGTATTATTTAAATGGGAAAGACAAAAATTTTATTTATTTATTTATTTTATTTTACATTTGTTGACCGGGATAGTCCGACTGGATACATGTCCATTTTCAGCGGAGGCCTGGGGAGAAAAGCTCCACAAAAACACTCACTTCAGTGAATACCTCAACTATTATTGGATATTTCTTTAATCCCCTTTGACACAAGATAAGTTCTGAAGGGTCCCTGATGCAAATATTCCCCAGCTATATGGAGTTTTAGGTGAAATACCTTGCTCTCCCATTAGATAATTTACAATGATGTTTTATGTTATATGGAATACTGCAAGAAAGTGCAAGTTGATAAGCTTTAAATCTCATATGCAAAAATTTAAGGACTTGCCCATTTCCAGGGAAAACAACAGTTCAAATTAATCATCTCAAATTCTCCAACACTGGATAGAACTAGCAAAAAAAAAAGGGGGGGGGCTCTTTATGCTGGCACAACTGTTTTTCTTCCATACTCACTTAGGAAGTAGATATTTTTTTACTATGCATCATAAGATTGATATCCAATTCAGCACTTTGAAGCAAGGAAGTCTACGTTGTAACCTTCTTTACTACTGGTAAGATAATGTAGGAAGCTAGAGATCTGGATATCTGAAATTTCTACAAAAAGTTTCATGTCCCACTAACCCATGATGTTCAACTACTGAATGGGCACCAAAATCAAAGTCTGAAAATCGAAAATATTTTAAGATATTTACCCCATGAAGGATTGTTAACCTCTGCTATGGGGAAAGAAAAAGATCATTCCAGTCAACTAGGCACATACAATCATGTCCTTATGGTATTGGAATTTTGCTGTAATGTGTCTGTCACAGTAATAAGTAAATGGACAACTAAGCTGCAATGAAGGGCATATTCCTTATAAAAAAGAAGATAACTTTTAACATTTTCATGTCTATACCACTATTGGCCAGAACCCCAGATTTTTTTGCTCCTAAAGTGCACCCAGAAAAAAGTCCAATCTGCCTGAAGGCAACTTAAAACTTACTGAATGTTTGAAATGAGTACAGAAATATGGCAAACATATTATCCATATACAAAGCTATTTCTACAGAATGCAAAGTCCCATGGGGGATAGGGAATGGACAAAGATTTTCTTTATGTGATATGCTAAGAGTACAAGTACTACAGAAAAAAAAAGTCACACTCCTACATCATACAACTACTGAGAATGTTATGCACAAACATAAAGTGGTCTGCTTTCATATAAATTGTAAGCACTGTGACAAAACTTGATGGTAGCTTGAGATGGTTTAGAACATCACATAAGTAAATCCAGTATAACCTATTGCAGGCTGTTTTGGTTTTTAATGTAATAGTTACCACCAGAATATAATACATCTTAATAAAATGAATGCTAACCATATGAATCTGCACTGATCTTTGTGGATAAGGATGAAATGCAAAGATCTGATATTTCATGAAAGTTTTGCAGATGATAATGAGTAGTAAGATGCACTCATGGAATTTACAAGTATGGGATGTTTATCTCATTTTACATTGAGTGAAAGATATGCTGATCACCATGGAGTAGAATTTCTAATTTAATTATGGCAGTCTTAAAAAAATATATATATGCATTAGTCATCTGGCTATAGCGACGAGTTCTAGCAGATTTGTATCAGAAAACTATTTAGGGCAAACTTTTTTAATGTTTCCTTACTATCCCCGAGTTTTCTTTACTGTTAATGATTCTTTTTTTCAGGGCCTCAATTTGCATTGATGCCTAGCACTGAAAGATGGATTGGTCTAAGAAATTTTGAATTAAAACAATATTAGCTAGCAATGCCCTGAAGTTTAAGCTTGAAAGAAGTTTTGAAAAATTCACAAAGGTGTTTTAAGGCTACGTACAGGATTGCCCATGTCAGAAATGAGCACATTAAGAACACTGTGCTTGATCCAATCTTCCTTAAAGTATCTATGTCGATAACAGTATAGAATAAAAATATGCTTTTATCTTCTCCAGTGCTATCTTAACTTTTTCATACTTTTTGGTTTATAAAGTAATATCTTGTGTTTGAAAGGACTGTCAAACCTGATCCTTATTACTTTAAAAGATGCTATGATGGAATGTGATCAGTTTCACCTGGCCATTTAATTTTGTCCTACTGTACACACTATTGTGGTTTGGTGCCATTATATACATCAAAAATCAGTAGATTCAATATTGTAATGCATTTTCGGATCAATTGTCCTATATATAATCCATATAAGCTCTTCAGCCTTTAGGATGAGGAGAAACATTAAGCCTAATGTTAATATCAGGGCAGAATTGTCTGAATATGAAAAACGTATGATATGAAAAATCCTCCGCCTGCTCAAAGAGCTCCTGAAAAGCCATTATCCTTTCTATAATAATAAAATTACTAAATTTGGGGACAAAGAATGTATACCAGAGATCTTCCAAGGCAGGACAAGCCCCTAAACCTACTATTTTTTATCTTTAATTAGGCTATGTAGGTATAACACTGGGACAGAAATGTCTTATGAATAGTAGCACTAGCATACTATGAAGTAAGTACTCAGGTATCATGCAGAAAAATTACTCACTGGAAAAATTTAATAAAGGACAGAAAAATTTCTTACATCAGCTGTGCCAATCCTAGAGTGAAGAAAAACTTGAGCACAAGTCACTAGCTAGTCATCAAATAACCTTGAATGGCAGCTGCCACTTTAGTGGTATACCTATAGATTTACTTGCATAAAAGCTGGGGGTAAATTTACAGTTTTCCATCTAGTCATCTGAATTCCATTTAAATTGAGTAGGAGAAAAACTTTTCTTTATGCTGAGTTGAACACCATTCCACAGGAGTGATATTCTCTGTGATATATATCTATTACTCTACATGTTCTGTTTATGGTGTAAAAGAGATAGAGATCCCTTCACTGGGTGTTTATACTAGCACTGGAGTTTAGAATGTTTATAAGTCTGAGAAGAGGGAGAAAACATCCTTTGTTGGTTATCACAAAACCTTCTCCAAGAAACCATCATCCTAGGTGATTTTAACATTGATTGGAAATGTTGCAACAGCAACTACCCCACTAGCCATATTAATCTCTATGGATTTACCCAAATTATTACCTCCCCCACTAGAAATAAAAAGACTAATACGAAAGAAAGTACCTTAGATTGGATACTCTTCAATAATTAACCCCAGACTTACAATTCTGGAACCCTCCCAGACAAAGTTAGCGACCACTTACTAACCTACATTATCAGGCTTAAAACCTATCCACCATTTCAACCCATATTTAGAACAATTAGAACCAAGAAAAACTTCAACTTGGATCTATTCTTAACTGAACTTAGAGCATGTAATTGGTCCCCATTAAAACACCTTTCTCTTGATGAGGCTGTTGACTACTTTAATGCTAATTTCCTAGCCATACTCAACCGCCATGCTCCTACCCGCTCTATTAGGATCAGAACCAAATCTGTTCCTTGGCTTTCTAAGGAAACTAAGCAAAATATCCATCTCAGAAATAAATATTGGAATAAATCATGCTTAACTAAAACCTCCATTGACCTCCAAAACTTCAAACAATTGAGAAATGAAACAAAAAAAGCCATAATGTCCTATAAACAAAACTATTACCTACATTCTCAACAGACCCACCATAATAAACCACAAAAATTCTGGGCAAGTATTAATCAATTATTACACCCTGGTCAATCTATTACACCTAACCCACAAGGAACTGACAAGGACAACCTCAAACAAACTGCCGATGCCTTTAATACCTTTTTCACCAAAACAATTCAAACTCTTGCCAGTCAACTCTCTCCGCAAAACATAACCATATCTAAGTCTGAATCTAACTCACCACCTCCATTTGTCTTCCAACCTGTATCAAGAGCATTTATTCTCACCCTTATCCAAAAACTCAAACCATGCATTCCTTCTGCTGACCAACTACCTGCAGAATACTTACAGTTAGTAGCCAAATCTATTGCTTACCCCATCTCCATTCTCATCAATAGAACCATCACTGAAGGATACATCCCCAAACTTTGGAAAGTCTCCCACATTATTCCTCTTCATAAGGGGGGAGACACCACTGAACTCTCTAACTATCGTCCCATAGCCCTACTCTTTCCTTTATCTAAGATTATGGAAAGATGTATCCACAAACAATTGCTAAACCACCTTCTCCATAACAACCTGCTCTCCAACTCCCAACATGGCTTCAGACCTTCCTATAGCACTACTACTACCCTACTTTCCTTCATGGACACTATCAACAAAAACCGTAACCTTAACATGCTTTCCTCTGCACTCTTCATTGACCTGTCCAAGGCTTTCGACATGGTAAATCACAATATACTCATAAACATTCTTAAATCTCTGTCACTTGACACACTAGCTATAAAATGGTTCCAGTCCTACTTAAATAACAGACATCAAGCTGTGTTCTGGAACACCATTCTTTCTACCCAACTCCCTGACAATACTGGTGTCCCTCAAGGGTCTATACTGGGCCCTCTCCTGTTTTCTATATTCATCAATGACCTTCACCAAGTAGTTCCCCAAAATACATGTATACAATACACTGATGATTCTACACTTATATGCTCAGCCACATCTGTATCTAAACTTCACTCCCTTACACAAGACTTATTTAACTCAGTAGAACTATGGTTTACAAAACGTTGCCTCATACTAAACCCCCCAAAAAATTAACTTATCCTTTTTACACCTACAAACAAATCTTCCCCAATTTACTTCACTGTAACATCCATTAATGGCACTGTCATATCCCAAGATCTTACTACCAAACTGCTAGTTATCACCATAGACAACAACCTTAACTTTGACACTCATATCAACCACATTTTGAAAACTACTAACAAAATAAATTGGCTCTCTTTATAGGATCAAACCCTTCCTCACTCCTGCAACCAGAATAACTATTGCCCACACCCATCTAATCTCCACCCTTCTCTATGCCTCATCCATTTTTACTAATCTGTCAAAAAATAACATTAAGAAACTAGAAAACTCCTACAATAATATAGCCAGATTTGACACAGATAACCCATTTAAAACACACCACTGTCTTAATCTAAAGTACCTAGGGTGGCTTGAATTACAGCAACAGCTGAAATTTAATCAACTGACCATTGCCCATAAAATACTTTATCAACCTGCCAAAACACCCATCCTAACTAACCTTATTCATCCCTACAGTAACCTGAAGTTCCTAAGATCTTCTCAAAAACTTCTTGTAAATATGAATAAATCAAACAATAGAGCTGGAGACTCTCTTCTCTAACACTGTTGGGAAAATCTGGAACCTGCTTCCCTCTGAAATTTCCACTCTTCCCTCTATAACTCTGTTTAAAGATAAACTTAAGCTCTTCCTTAAAGCACATTGGATGTGCCCCTGTACTAAACCTGACAGAACAATGCTCTCGCCACTTGATTCAACTCCACCTTCACATCTCTGCAACAATCTCTTCTGAACAACTACCGTTCTACCTCTCCCACACAGTCTTACCTATTTGTGTAGCAGCTGGTAGCTACTTTGCATTAAGCAAATTGCTACAATTTAAAAGTAAAAAAAATATATATATATTCTGTTAAGAAAAACCTGAGTGCTGTAGTGCTTCAAGCATGGTATAAACTGTAGCAGCTGCTTGATACATTGTAGCAAGCAGTTTCCTTCGGTCTAAAAGTAAAAAAAAATAATATTTTTTTTATTTGGAACCACTGCACTGTAAAGCTCTGTGCGGGGATCTAAACTATAGCAGCTTTGTTTTTTTTGTTTTTTTTTTTTTTTAAGTAAAATGAGAGGGCAGGGCTGGGTGTAAAGACAAGACCTGATTAGCACCAGCGCTTCAGTGGCTGGGGTTCTTGATCATTCATGGACTTTTTTTTTTGCTCTTCACGTAAGCTCTGAGAGGGATTGAGTCACTAGTTTATCAGACCAGCACTGCATGCTGGTTGAGCCATGTATGCTTTTGGTTATGCTTGCCAAAGGATACTAATATACATTTCTTGGTATATAGCTTTGAACCTAGCTATTTGTTTAATAAAGGCCACCTTGGAGGATCTTGGTGTCCTCTGAGGGCTTTATGATGGTGCAAAGTTTGCAGTCATCTGCAAACTTCATCAGCCATAAACACTTAACATTTGCTTTGACCTCCAAGAAATAAATGCCAAAGAAAAGTTTCCAAGGGACTGAATCCTGGTGTACACTGCTAGTGACAGAGAATTTGCAGGTAGAGCCACCCATTTCAATTTTCTGGGTTCTATTTGTGAGCCTCTTTGCTATCTGATAAATTACATAAAGGTTTACACAAAACTGGAAGGTTTTATCTATGATGCCTGAATGTGGGATGATGTTGATTGCATTTATGAATACTAGATATGTAGTGTGTACTTATTTGTCATCATACATTGATTCAGTAACCTTCTCAAAGAAATTGACTATGTTAAGTAAGAAGGATCTCCCCTTACTGATTTCAAAATAGCTTGGTTCGAGACTTTTTAGATTACCTATGGCCTTATTTATTAATTCCATAATAAATTCCTGGTCAGGCTGATGGGCCTATAATTACCCAGGTCAGTCGACACCCTACCTTTGTGCAAGGGACTGGCCATTGCCATCTATCATTCTTCTGACATCAAGCCTATTTCAATATGATATTGAATAGCCTCTATAGGGTAGTCTGACATGTTCTGTTTCATGAAGACTGGTATGTTATTCAACCATTCAAAGCAGTGCTTTTGGCCTTGGAAAATGCCTTGAGGATTTGTTCTTGTAAGATTTATGGGATAGTTGTAGATGCAGGTATGTGATCTGGAATATCGGAGGGAAAGTGGGTAAAGTTTGAATTAAATCTGTCTGCTAGTAGACTGCCTATGTCATCTAGATTGGACTATGTGATATAATTTATTAGCTGTTTAGAATGTGTTGCGTTGTTTCCGACTCTTCTAATACAGTTAAAGAAGGTTTTGTGGTTATCCTTCATCCGGGTAACTATTTTCTCTTTGTATCTGGCTTTGGTTAATTTGACCAGAGATGTGGATGATATCAGCTGCTGAAAAGTGCAGATGATAAGAAACAACAGCATACAATAATATAAGTTACCTTGTACTTTGCAATTAAAACAAAGAATTAAAACATGAACTAGTAAGGCTGTAGAAATAAATAACTGATTTTGTACAATGTCCTAATTGCCAGGATGTTTCTAACTTCTAGTACTGTTCAGGTGACTCTGCTAAAGTGTTTCTTCTTACTACATGGACAATGCAAAAGTCAATATTCATAGCTAACAAGAAAAAAAAAACTTAAAATCAAATCCAATTAGAAACGTGCAAATGCATCTTGACTACATAAAACCTGGAAAATAAATGCAGTTGCAAGTACATGCATACATATTTATTTCACTAAATTTAAATTCCATTGACTACATCATTGTTATTTTATTAATTTATGTATTTATTTTCTTTTACAGTTTGTTTACCAGTCAACTGAGCTGGTTAGTTGACACTTTGCAGTCACAGCCTGTGAAAGACATTAAAGTTCAAGGTAGATGTAGAACATAAAATTTAAAAGTAGATATGAAGAGGGCATATTACATATTTAACTAATGTTAGATATGTACACTTAGTTGAGAGGCTGTGATAGATGGACATATATACAAGAAAATTAATATAAACAATCTACTACATGCAATATATACATTTCTAGTGTGCATGCCTTTATATATATCAGTGAAATGGCATGCAATAACTGATTTCAAAATGTTATTTTATCTTAACAACCTGTCAATACGATAATTTCTTAAAACAATTCTCTGCACGAGTGCAGAAAAAAAGATACTTGGAGCAGAGTTGTAGGTGTAATATGACAATTCTGTGGTTTACCACATGTAAGCCCTGACATTTAAACATATCATAGTATCTATGCTGCCTTTCAAAAATTTATGTAAATGTGTAGTACCTTATCTTCATATGTGGGTCATGCCCTTTGTACATATAACTGCCAACTTCTTAGAAAATGTAGCTTGTTGTAAAAACAGAACCTAAGAACAAATAGGAAAGACATGCAGCCTCAAAATTAGTCATGGTAGGGATCAAACATAATATTTTTATAAGTCTAAATTTCAGTGTTGAAAATGACAAGAATGTGAAAGTGGGGAAGGTAAATAGGAATGCAAAATTAGGTAATGGAATCATAGGGTTTGTTAAAAGCAATTTAGGTTTGTGTAAGCGTCCTGTACAGGAAAGGCATGAAGGAATAAATCTTAGCACAACAGTAAGCCCTCCAGTCCTTTTGAGTTAAAGTAATTAGTTTAATGTTGTTACTCCTGGAAGTACCACATCAGCTAATATGACAATTTTCACTCTGTGGCATCATTTAGCTTTTCTTGCGTTTTTCTTAGCAATCAGTCAGCCATTTGCATGACACAATAACTGACCTGCCATGCTGATAGAGCAAGCTATATGATTAGGTGTAGGAATTTCTAACAGAAACCGATCAAAACCACAGCATGACCCGTCAATGCAGCAACAGTCATTTAAATGCCCTTGGCACTGCAGAGAAAAGAATGGTGACCAACAGAGTACATAGAAAGATAACAAATATATATAATTGCAAGGGGAAAATGATATGCACTTCAAACTTGTTCTTAGTGTGGAAATCTATTGATTCAATCTACTTACTTTAACTGCTTTGCACTGCTGCACAATATATTCTGTGGATATTGGATCTGCATTTCTTTTTTCTTAACACTTAAATCAAATGCCTGTTTCACCTTAATGGAAGCATTCTTCCTGAAGGAGTATTTTGTTCACTTCTAGAGCATTGTACAAGTGGTTTCACATGTGATTTTAACATGTTCCTTGTCTGAGATGCAGTTCCCAACTCACTCTGAGTTTTCCATTTGATAAATGTAATACTAGAAACCATTTCAGGGAAATTTACTCTGTCATGACCATTTGAAGAGGTTTTCATAATATGTAACTTCATTGGGGAATATCAAACTCTATTTATGTGAGGGACAAATGTGCTAAAAGTTTCAGTTCTGTACGATAGCCGTTAATCTGGAGATACAGTTAATCTGGAAGTATTAGAAATCAACATATCTAAAATATATTGGTCCCTAGTGGGAAATCGGGTCTATATTAGAAGCTCAAAATGTCAGCTCTCTGAACACCTAATGGTCAACCCATAAACAGCGAAAGTTGAAAACCACGAACAGCCACTTCTGCAAATTTTTTTACAGGGAAAACATTTGCTTGGCCGTTATTGGGAATTTGCTGTTTTCTCTAATGTAGAGTGATCTCAGAGTTGGTATATTTAGTTAGGGGTGTGGGGGGGGGGCACAGCCCCCCACATTGGGGGGGTGGGAGTGAAGTCCCACACTACATTAGGGTTTGAAAGTTTATTTGTCTGTTTGCTGGCCAAGTGAATTTTTTCCCTTTGAAAAAATTTGTGGAAGTAGCCGTTCATGGTTTTCAGCTTTCACTGTTTACAGATCAACATTTAGGTGTTCTTAGAGCTGATACTTTGACATTATAATATAGACCCTGGGAAATCTAACCCAGTGAGAAAGACCTTTCATGCTGAGGCTATCCAGAAACTGATGAATAGTTAGATCTGTTTGACTAAATATCCTGCTCAATACTGCTGTATTTAAAATCACCATCCAGGATTGGGAGGTTCATATGTACAACATTAGATGAGTGACCAAAAAACTCACATATGATCAGCATTAGCATTTGTGCTTTTGTACAGTACATACAGCTGAACAGTTGCCAGTGAAAATCAAAAACAGGAGAGAAAAGAAGACACCTCCTTCTTGGAGTCCTATATTATTATTATTATTATTATTATTAGTAGTAGTAGTAGTAGTAGTAGTAGCAGTATTATAATTATTATCAACATTATTCTTATTAATATTACTTACTACTTGATTTTGTATATATCAACACAGTTTAATAATGACAAATGCTGTATCCATAAATATCATTGTATATGAAGTCAGGCTGGCATGGAATCCATGCATTCATTTCTCTGTACAAACATAGAATACCACAGTTGTTTCTAAGTCTCAGACAGGTTGGAGACAGCACTGCATCTCAGAATAAAATTATGGACAGCTTTTATTGTGCTTCTTTATGTTCTATCTCTAAGAATTATTAATAACATCATTCATGACTTGCTTGCCACTGGCTAAGAAATGAAAATACAGCTCCGTACGTTAACCTTGCCATAACATTAGATGTTTGAATGATCACTGCTGCAGCCTTAGCTATATGGGTTTTATTCTGCAAAGTATATAATGGTCAGCCACCTTCCATGAGCACAAACTATCAATCAACTTGAGCTGAGCTGAGCTGACTGAAAGAGAAGTTTGGGTGAGTAGCCTTTCAGAAGTTTCCTGCCAGAAGAAGGAAGGCTGATCCCTGAAACACCTATGCTAGGAACAAGAAAACATAAATATCCCCACTCTGACATAAAACACATAACAACAACAACAACAACAACAAAAGGGGATGGAGGGAGAGAGTGGCTACTGCAGCAATGATCATTTGAACATCTACTATGATGGTAAGTTCAACTTACACAACTGCACTGTGTTCATCATATTGATCACTACTGCAGTAGCCTTAGCTATATGGAATGATTAGTTTAATGTTGTTACTCCTGGAAGTACCACATCAGCTAATATGACAATTTTCACTCTTGGGAGGTGGAAAGAGATGAGTCCAGGAACCCCTTGTGGATAGTCCTAGCAAAGATTGAGCTGGACATAGAGAAGAAATTAAGCTTATAGTATTTTCAAAAGAATGTAGAGTACCAAGTAGCAGTTTCTAGAATGTTTCTAGAATTTAATCCTTTCCAAAAATCTATAGTTTAAGCCAAGACTCTGGTAGAGAGGGCCTTGACCCTGCCTATAATAGTTTTGTTATAAGAAGTATAACAAAAGGCTAATAGCCTTAGACAATCATTTAAAAATAGTCTGTTTTTACAAGGTTTTCTTTTCTTCTTACCTTCACAAGAAATAAAAAATTGATCCAAAGACCTATGAGATTTTAGTTCTGTCAAGATAGTACCAAGAGCCCCCAGTCATATATAACAGGCTGCTTATCAGATAGCCTCAGTGATCAATCTCCAACATTCCTACTGAAAAAATACCTATACCAAGCTAAACCTGTCGTCTACTGTCAGATATGTAAAAAAATAAACTTTAACCCACTCACATTCATCTCATCCCTCAAAGAATGTAACTGGCATCCTCTAAAGTACCTCAGTCTTGATGACGCAGTTGAATTTTTTTATACTACCTTCCTGAGCATCCTTAATTACCATGCCCCCATAAGACTTTCCAGAATCAAAGCACAACCCTCCCCATGGCTACAGAAAACCACTAAGTCAGAAATGAAAAACAGGGATAAAGCCTGGGAGCACCGGCACAAAATCAAGACCCCCTCAACTAGACAGAAATTCCTAGAACTATGCAATAGAGTCAAAAAGCTAATAAAACAGGACAAATTCCAATACTACCAGTTTGCCCTAGACTCCTCCGAACACAGCCCCAAACAATTCTGGTCCTCTATAAACTCCATCCTCCACCCAGGTAAAGTCAGTACCCCTCCTCCTAACATCCCTCACTCCTCAGAAAATATTGCTACCTCATTCAACACACACTTCACACAAACCATACTATCACTAGCTAAACAACACAACCCCCCTCCCCTCCAACCCACTCCTTCAACTACTAATCTCCCCACTGCCTTCTCTTTTTCTCCTGTACCTACCTCCAACATAAAAAAACTCTTAACTAAACTTAAACCCACCAGATTAGCAGCAGACAACCTCCCAAGTGAATACCTACAAATCGCAGCTGATTCTCTAGCCTACCCAGTATCCATCTTGATTAACCGATCTCTGTCAGAAAGTAATGTTCCCACACTGTGGAAAGTATCACATATAATTCCCCTCCATAAAGGCGGACCCTCCACAGAACTAACCAATTACCTCCCCATAGCTTTTCTTTCTCCACTGTCCAAAATACTAGAGAGATGCATACACTATCAGGTCTCAGACTACCGCCTTACTAACAAACTCCTTTCCAATACTCAGCATGGTTTCCGACCAAACCATAGCACCACCACTGCCTTACTCTCCTTTACTAACACTATCCTTCAGCATAAAAACAATGGCTATCTCTCCTCTGCTACTTTCCTAGACCTATCTAAAGCATTTGACATGGTCCCACACAAATAACTTATCTCTGTCCTCAATAACCTATCCTTCTCACAATCAGTCACCAACTGGTTTCAGAGTTACCTGTCTGACCGCCAACAATCCATTGTATGGCAGAATTACATATCTTCCCAACTACCTGTCTCCACAGGGGTTCCCTAAGTATCCATCCTTGGACCCCTACTCTTCTCTGTTTTCACAAATAATCTAGCCTCTGCCACCACACATGGCACACTCATACAATACGTAGATGACTCGACCATCATCTGCTCTGCACAGTCCCTACCCAAACTGCAAAAAGTCACACAGGAAGTCTTTTCCTCTGTTGAAACTTGGTTATCCGATGCCCAATTAATACTCAACCCAAACAAAACTAAACTACTCATCTTCCAACCCACCAAACATACTCAAAACAACTCTCACTTTAACATCACAGCAAAAGACAACACCACTATATACCCAACTGAACACACCAAATTGCTAGGAGTGGAAATAGACAATAAACTAAAATTTGACATTCACATATCCATGACCATAAAAAAAGTCCACAAAAAATTAGGAGCATTATACAGCAATAAGCATCTTCTCACCAAAGCAGCAAAGATTTCAATAGCAAATTCCCACCTTATCTCCACCCTACTTTATGCCTCTCCAATATATACCAACCTAAGGCAATGTGATCTAAACAAGCTAGAGATCTGCTACAACAAAATTGCCAAATTCACCACAGGGGCATCCTACTGTAGTCACCACTGTCTCTCACTTGCTGAACTGGGCTGGCTTGAACTCCCTCACCTCCTTCAATGGTATCAACTCTCACTCACCCACAAACTAGTAAACCATCCACTAAATGTCCCATCCCTCCAGAATCTACTCCAACTCTATTGCACCACCAGACCACTAAGATCCAGCAACAAAAATCACTTGCAGATCACTAAAGCCAATAACTCTGCTGGTGAAGCACTATTCTCTTGCACCATAGCCAAATTATGGAACTCCCTCGCACCCAAAATTACCTCCCTACCATCATGTACCCACTTCAAAACTTTACTAAAAGTGCACCTAAAAACATGCTGACTATGCCCTTGCAACTCCCACTCTAATATCACCCGCTCCATCCAACCACTACCTTTCTTTCCACTCCACTAACTACCTTGATTATAGCAAGCTCAGATGCTCATAAGTCTAGTACTTATACAGCAGGAACTTCTTATTTTAACATTTGTTAATGTCTGTTATGTACTTCACAGATAAATATTCTAGTTGTCTACTGATGTACTATGTTCTTCATCTGTAAATATGTTGTAAGTAATTGCTATGTAAATTGTTAATCGCTATGTAATCCAATGTAACTACTGTCTGTTTATTTTAACTGTGTAACTTTTCTCCCTGGGCCTCCACTGAAAATGGACCTACGTCCAGTCGGACACTCCCGGTCAACAAATATAAATAAATAAATAAATAAATAAATAAATAAATAAATAAATAAAGTTGTCTGTGGACATCCAAGGAATGGAGTATCCTTTCTCCTTCATTTTTAGAATGAATAAAGAAATGGTGAAATTGATAGTCTGGTTTAAAGTAAACTTGGATACCATTTTAGGCATATAAGAAGGATTAGTTTTCAAAGAGACTCTGTCCCTATGGAAATCAGATAGGGTTGATTCACCATATGAGCTTGCAACTCAGATACTCTTCTTGCAAAGGTCATGACAATCAGTAAAACTGTTTTCCATGTTGAGAACCTCAAGTCATACAGATTAGCTGGTTCAAATAGAGCAAGTGATAGCTTCTCTAGCACAAAATTAAGATCCTAAGGAAGGTTCACCAGTTTACTTGGCATTGTCTTATGCAAAACTGCTTTCAAGAAATTTTTGATATGAAATTGCCTTGAAAGAGGAGGATCTATGGACAGACATATTGAAATGGTCAGTAAATGAACCTCAATAGAGGAGTAAGAAAAGCCATATGATAGTAACTCAGACAAATATTGTAAAACCAGAGAACAGCTAGCCTTGAATTGATGCTGATTATGTTGTTAGCACCAACAAAAAATAATTTCAGTTTGTTAATTTATGATTTTCTAGCAAATTTAATTGCCTCCATTAGTACCTGCTGTATGTCCTCAGTAAACAGGTTCCTGAAAGGAATTAAGACCTTATTAACCAGGTAGTCAAATGAAAATGATTGATATCCACCCCTCCCACCACTGTTCTTCTGTGAGTAGATCCAGTCTGTGTAGTAACTGTCCTTGGCTATTTCAGAAAGAAGGGAATACCACAGTTTCCCAGGCTAGATGGGAGTCACCTCGTTGATTTTATTTATTTTTTATTTTTTTTATTTAACATTTATTCACCAAGAAAGTCCGACTAGGACAGAGTCTATTTTTAGCAGTGGCCTGGGGATAAATTCTCCAGATACTTGTCTGAATCTTCAGAGTATTCATAAGTACTCTAAATATTCAGGTATTTTTTTAATTACAATAGCTTTTTAGTGGTTAACATAATTTGAATTTTTTTTGTTGTTTTTTTTTTTAGTGGTTTGGAAGGGTTTGAGAGATTGATATATAATGTAGAGGTGGTTTGGATTCACTTGTGAATGTTTTTGTGTGAATTGTATTTTAAAAGATAAGTATCCTGCAAAGTGCTATCATACAGACTCATTTCACTTTTAAATGTTGACTATAAGATGGTCATGTCCATTTTAGTTAACAGAAATAATCCACTTGAACCTAAACTAAATAATAATGATCAAACTGCATGTATTTAAAATAGACAACACAGGATAATATAATAAGAATACATACATTAACAAACTATGCAAATTAAAATGAAAAAAGAACTTTGTATCATTAGTCTTGACTTAGATAAGGATTTTGACTCAGTTAATTGGTTGTACATATTTAAAACACTTAAAGTGTTTAACTTCTCACCTGAGCTAATTGCATTCATTTCTAAGTTTTACAATACCTCTTGTGTTTATATTAAAATAGGTTATTTTCTTTCTAATTCTTTTTAAATTACAAAAAGGCATAAAACATGGTTGCCCATTATAAAATTTACTTTTTGAATTAGTTATAGAAAGCTTTGCTAATAACATTAGATACAATAAGTAAGTAATGGTATCAAAATAAAAAATAGATTTTGAACTAAAGATTCAGCCCTTTGCCGATGATATTTTTCTAAAAATAGGAAGTATAGAGCATTCATTAGAACATATAATTAGTTTTATAAGTCAGTTTGAAGACATTTTGAACTTAAAATTTACATTAAGTACATTGTTAGTTAATAAAAAATTAAAAACATCATACAACAATACTATAACTTCAATTGGAATAGCAATCAATTGAAATACTTTGTTATAAACATTATGTCTAATGGTAAATAAATGATGCAAACAAACTTTCAAGAGGTTGTTGAGAAAAAATTAAGTTTAGCTGCAAATTGGAACAATTTCTTTTTTACTATGGAAGAACAATTAATGTCTATTAAGATGGTAATTCTCCCTCAAATATTCTCCACCAAAAATTGATGAAGAAGCTAAATTGTGTTTTACTTAATTTTTTGGCAGCCTAATAAACCAAGAATTTCCTTTGAATAGGTTGGGATAATGGTGGAAAAGGATTCCCTCCTATTTTATTGTATGCTATTTCAACAATGGTAAAAGTTACATCATTGTGGATACATTCATCTTATGATTCAAAATGGAAACAAATACATTAAGAAATATTAATAGTAAATAATAAATGTATTACAACCAGTCATAAACAAATAGTCCCTAATAGTTTTATCTAGTTATTAAAATTTTTTTTTAATATAAATGGAATTAAACCTTCTTCTCACATTCCCTATTTAAACAACATAATTTCCTCTTTACAAAAGTTCACATATTCTAACCATTGTATTAAAGACTTGATATTTTCTATGTTCCAACTGCATATACAAATGACTGTTTAGAAACTCATAACATCAAAAAATGCTAGTATTGAAGCATCAAAATAACAATTTATTGACAAACATTCTTACATGGTACTGATATATATATATATATATATATATATATATATATATATATATATATATAAATTCTTAAATGGTACTTATATAAATATATATTATTGAAATATTACTATCCAGTTACAATCAAGATTCTGAGAATTGGTTAATTTTACAAATACTTAGAGACTTTGTAAACAGAGATTAATAATATATTTAACCTAGATAATAAATTGTTCCACAAATTATTGGAATTCTTAATGAATATCAATAATAATAATACAATGGAAAAAAATCATATTTGTCACAAATTTATAAAATTCTTAATTTTGATTTCACATATTTAGACAATACCTATTGGAACTACTCCTCAAAAATGAATAAAGAAGACTTCTCTGAAGAATACAAGAAATTAAAATTAAAATTTACTGATAAAACTACATCTTCATTTTATTGGAAAATTTTCACTTGGAAATGTTTACACAGAGCTTTTGTCACTCCTAACAAAATTACAATTATGTATAAATCAAATAGAATTAAATGCTGGAGATATGTTTCTGAAATAATAGCTGAGTGGTTTTATATGGTATATGAATGTGAAGTCATCTCCCCTTTTTGGAAATAATTTAGTCATTTCATTCAAGCTCTATGGTCAGATAGATGTAATATTTCTAAATATTTAGTTTTATTTAATGCTCTGATTCCTGAGATAATTCCAAAAAACCAAGTGCCTCTTCTTTGGTCTATTTTTGGTGTATCCAGGAAAGCAATTACTAAATATTTGAAAAGTAAAGTTACCTGCTTTAGTGTTGAATGTATTAGCATGGCAAAAATTGTTTGCAGTGGTGAATTGCATACTATAAAGATGAAAACTTGCAATATTACACATTCATATAAATCTTGGCTTAAACTTAAAGACTTGCTTAAAAATATTAATTGTTGATATTATAACCTTGATGTATTGATCAGATGTGGACCTATATAAATATGTATTTGTTTTATAATTGATTTGTTTATTTATTGTTTTAAATTCAAATAAAAAAAAATAAAATAAAAAGACGTACCTAAATATTAGTGGAAAGTGTGAAAAAAAACATACAGGTACATTCCTGTCAAAAAGGCATTTGTCTTCCATGCCTTCATGCACAGAGTTCTGGAACATAATCTTGGCAGTTGATTGTTCAAAGATGAGAAAAGAATGCCTACTTAAGGAAATTCCCACAGATGGATCAAATGATCAAAGAGCCAATGATCTAGTTTCTATTCATGAGGGTCTGCACTTGTCCTTTCAGTTTGTCTATCATACAGATTGGCTCTGACAGACTGGAATATACCTAAAGAGTGAGACTGTGCTCTGAGACTATATTCCAAATGTACATGGCTAGTCTGCAAAGGGAGAAAAAACTGCCTGCCCCCATGCTTGTTGATGTACCACATGACTTTGGTATTGTCTAAAACCATTTTGAAGAGGTCCAGAGGGGCAAAGATGGTTCCTAGAGTTGAGTGCATTGATCAGGATAAGCATCTCCAAGATAGTTATGTGCTTCATCTGTCCTTTGTGTCCCACACTCCTGCCCTTTAATCTCACCTGAAACTTCTCCCCAAGCAATGTCTGAAGTGTCTGTGTTGACTGACTGCTTTGGAGCAGAGAGGGAGAAGGGGAGACCTGGATCTATTGTCTCCACCAAAAGATTTGTCTTTTGACAAAACCCAGCACTGGAATTTGAAAAGATAAAGGATGTTGATGCTGAGACCAAAGAGCTTTCAGATACCACTGTATCTTTCTTATGTGGAATCCTTCCAGGGGTATCATTAGAATCAGATATATCATGAGACCCAAAATCATGAGGTATTTCCTTGCAGTTACTGACGTCTGAGTGGGAAAACCTTAGAAACAGATCTAAATAAGGATCTTTTTTTTTTTTTGTGGAAGAAAATTTCCTTGAACTGAGGCATTTTGTCGACATTTAAGAAACAAAATCTTGTGTGAGGGAGTCAATAAAGACTGTTGACTGTTCTCTTGGAATTCCAGCTTTTGTAAGAAATCTCTCACAAAGAGAGAGTTTTCTGACATTTTGAAAAAGACTCTGTAAAGATAAGCAAGTCTTCTGAATATGGAAAAATGTGGATACCATTAGTTTGCAGTGAGTTATAACTGGTTCTAGACATGTTGTAAACAGTCTTGGTGCAGTGGATAGTCCAGAGGTTAAGGTGGAGAACTGAGGAATGTGATGGCAAGCATCTTATAGCTGTACCATTACCATACCTCTCAACGTCTTAGAGAAAGAAATATGGACAAAGCCATGAATAAAAGTGTGACAAAGGTCCCAAAATAGGGACAACTTTTTAAATACTGCTCTTACACTCTTAGAAAGTGTGAATTCTATGAAGGTATGAAGCCTGAAACTCAAATGTTTGTCATTATTTTCTAACTTCAAGTCTTCAATGATTTGACACTAATTTGCCAGAAAACCACAATTTTACAAAAAAGGGCCAAAAATATGAGGCAAAAATCTGGACATTGTGTGAACATCTGTACAGTTGAGAGGCATGGCCATTACCAGCAAACCTCAAAGAGGTAGAAGAGGTAACAAGTTGTGAAATGACATCATTGTGAATTAGGGCACCATCACAAACAGGTTTGGAAAAGAAAGATCTAAAACTAGTCTCCAAGCATTTTCTTTCTGTGCGCTAAGAACATCTTTGAACAAAAACACTTCCTCACTTGGGAAGGAAGAACTGGTTCTATCAGTTCTTAGGACAGAATATAATGACATACAAGTGGAGATGAATGAGATGAATGACTGCCTTGATGGCAGGAATTTCCTTCTACTGCCATCTGTAACCTTGATGCGTGATATTCAGAACCCATTTGTCTGAAGAATTCTGTTGCCAAACAGAAAAAAATGGAGATTAAGACTTTATGGAAGAAAAAGGGGGCCAGGGTGGGAGTGGGTTATAAGGTTTCTTGAACAGTCATTCAGATATATTGGACTGTTTTTGATTTGGGAAGTTATGGACTACTTTTTGGAACTACCTTGCCATTCTTTCTTAACCATCGGTTTACCTGAATTCTGTTGCAACTTTATTCTGCTTTCTGTTAAAAATGGAAGATGAGAAAGAAAATCCCTTGGACAATTTGGAAAAGGAGGGCTAAAATCTCTAAGAGATTTCCTGGATTACCTTGCCCCTTTCATCACAGTTTTTGGTCACTTCTGCGGCAGAAAGGCCAAACACTAAATCTCTTTCCAAGACAGAATATAAAATCTCATTTTTAGCATTATCTGGAATGTTCTGAGAATACAGCCATGCAAACCTCATTAAAAGTGACCCCCTGGCCATAGACCTCGAAGAAGTATCAACAGTCAAACACATACTGCAAACAATGAGTAGTGATCTGTACAGATTTTATCTAGCGAGAAGAAACTGCATAAAAAAACTTTCCTCATATTCTCACTATTTATCAGAACAAACTTTAACATATGAACATGACAATTCAATTCCAAAGCTGCAGAAGTACACACTTTTTCCCCATACCTATCAGTAATTTTTCCATCCTTATCAGAAAATGTCAGATTTTAATTAGTGGAATCAATGAAAGCTATAATTGCTGGATCAGGTTTGGGAATAATAGATAAAAATGTAAAAAGACCTAGGAATTTTATAAATACTGTTGGCTTTTTAGGGGCAGCTGGCTGACTAACAAGAAAATTGTAGTGAGTAACACACACATCTTCTAATGCTGACAAACAGGAGAAATGAGTGTAGGTCCTGGAAAATCCTTCTGTAACAACTTTTAGCATTTTCTTACCCACTGAAAACACTGTTCCAGCAAAAATTTCAAAGAAAAAGAAATCCTCACAGGCAGAAGCAGAAAGCGAGCTCTCCTTATCAGAAACAGCAGAAATTTGAGGAAAACACCCTGAATGTATTCCTGCATCTTCCGTTTTATATTCAGAATCTTTAATCTCGTCAGCAAAAGAGGAATCCCTCTTTCTTTTACCAGGAAATACTTTACAAAAAGTATCAATAGCCTGAATTAAACCCTGAGCTAGATCAACTAAACTACTCATGGCTAAAGAATTTTGCAGAGGAGTGGATACATGCTTGGCTTTTTGTTTCTTTTTGACAGGAAAAATGGGGCTAGCCATATTACTCATGGCAGCAGCTGCTTCCCTAGGGATGAACACAGCATTCTATGGCAATAGAGAAACCTTCCCTTCTCCCTCTCCCGAGACTGACAAGAGTAGCTCTCCCTTGCTCACTGAGGGGATTTCAACAGCCACAAAGGACATGGCTAACTCCTGGTCCACAATGGCTGTAGGTGCTACACCAGAGGGATCCTGGTTAAAAGATGAGTAGTGTGAGGTGCAGCAATAACTACAGTAGAGTCACCCATCTGTATTTGAGTCAAACTGCTAACCTTCTTTGGTGGCAAAGGCTGTTTGCTTAACATTTTCTTTTTGTGACTGGAAGAGGGTCAAGTCAAAATGGTGCCTCTTTCCCAAGGAAGACAAATAGCAAATGCCAGCAAAACTACCAGTCCACAAAATTTACTATTTTTGACAGAAAAAAAAACAGTAAAAAGTACTTTTAAACACTATACTAAGCCCCACCAGGTAAAAATAAACACAATTTCTCCACAGAAAATATGCTTTCAGTTAGTTAGCACTACTTCAAAAGTACTCTGTTTAAAAGTATATAACAGTCTCAAGACAATTTGTTAAAACAAAACACTTCTAGCTTTAAAATAATTTTCTTGAAAACAAAACTAATAAAATATTGATAGATTTAAAAAAATAGCAGTTTTTCTCCAAGGGAACCTATCTACCCAGTAAACGAAAGCAGAAGTTAACCATTGATCCTTAAAATCTTCAGAGGAGTGTACTCTTTTGTGGCAGTAAAGCTCTGAAGGGCTTCAAACCCAAACTTGTCTATTATTCATCTTAGTTCCAGCTGTCTGACAGTTTGGGCATGTGGAAGGTGCCAAGAAGCTTTGGAAGCTGGACAGCTGTTATATCCTTTGCAGGATACAACTCATATAATTAAGACTACTGCAGCAGTGATCATTATAATGAACATCTACAGGTCCAGTGCATACTTCAAACAATACTTGTTTAACTGTTCATCCAACACATTGTATGGGGTACACCAAATAAAAACTTAACTTATTTTTACAACTCAAACATCTAGATAATTTCAGCAACACTGGTAGCATTAATAATAAGTCCAATATACAGTCACCGTAAAATATTTATTTTTATCTTATGAAGATGACAATTACAGAAATGCAAGAAGTTGTTAACAGCCATTGATTTCTTATGACTAGCACTACAGAGCTTACTATAGTCAATTTTCTTGATCATTGCTGATACACCGTAATACTGATAAGTAAAGAGGAGTATACTGGATGCATAACCTTTATATGTCCTGTGTATTACTGGCTAACATAGAAACAAATCAGTACATCAACCAAACTATTACAACTATTTATGCACATGGTTATTTAAAAGGCTTTCCTGTTAGGAATATTCCAGGTAAATGCAGATACATTTAGGGGCCATGAGGTTTGCATAATAGCCTTCACCTGAAATAAAGAGCATACCCAGACATAAAAATAAATCATTGTTAAATACTATAAATTAACTTAGTATAAATAGGGAGTTACCAAAGATGATGAAGGCTATGAGCTGATTCCTGTAGCTCAGTGTTCAATTCTCTTGGCCTTCATTTGTATAATGCATGACTTTGAGCAAGTGACTTAAACATAAAGTGCTCTGGACTAGTGGGAAATTGGGCTTAGCTCCTCAAGGGTCTCCTGGACCATGTGACTAGTGATTGCCTATGAACCTATAGAACATTTGGAGAATGATCAACAAACACACTAAACCCACAACCCAAGTATGTGTTCAACACTACTATATAATGCATTGATGTTTATATATATATATATATATATATATATATATATATATATATATATATATATATATATATATATGGGTCTACATACAAACAAGCCACGTGTCCAGCAGGATGAACCTTGCCCTTTTCACCAGTGTAGAGCGATCTCGGAGTTGGTATATTTAGTTGGGGGGTGAGGGGTGCAAAGCTCCCCATTTGAGTGGGCTTAATTTCTTTCTGTTGACTTTTTCCCTGACGGCTAGGTGGTTTGTTTCCCAGGGAAAGCTGTTCATTTTGCTCAACTTCAACATATTACTTGTCTAAAAAGTCTAAAGCACTGCACAGGTAACTGGCTAACTTTTTTCTCTTATGTTTTAGTGTATAGAATAAAACATTCAGAACTGCCTCAGTAATGTAGTTATTACCAACAACAACAATCAGAATAAGAGTGGAAAAAAGTGAATTTTTGGTAATTCATAAAAAAAGTGAATTTTTGGTAATCTATAAAAACAAAATCTGGCATAGTGCTCTATACTTAGGTAAGCATAAGAGTTTTAAAATCATAAATAAGACATTTGTATTTATCAAAGACATTATTCAGGAAGCTGTTAGTTACACCACAATTCCTGCTAGCATAATCAAGCAAATTTTTAACAATCTTTTCTTAGTAGTCAGTACCCATTACAACAACTGTATCACCTTTGTCTGCTGATGCTTAACAGTTAATTTTGCTATATTTTTCAAGTTGTTAAGGGTTACCATTTCTTTTCAGTTTAGATCACTATAAAACTTTGCTTAGGTAATGTTAATGTTTCATCACTCACTTTCACAAGCACTGGCAAATAAAGACATAATTGGATGTAGGGGAGAGGTAACCTCAGACCTAACAAGGATATAAGAATTTCTTCCCACTTTATTCAGTGCACTAGTGTGGAAAAATACAGATGGGTGTTATTTGCAAAGCTATATAAATAAGTCCAAAATCAAGTCAATTATCTCATTTGAAAATGCAGCTACAGATTTAAGTTTTAATGACAAAACATTTAACTCATCATCAGGCAAAGTGAAATCTGAAATTTTTATAACATTATCTAATTGAGATGTTTTCCTTAATGCAAATGAACCAAATGTTTGTATTTGTTCACAGTTTCTCTTACCCTTTTCCCTAAGTTTTTGGTTGCTCATCTACTACCTCAGCATATATGTGTTTATGTGATAACAGGATGGATTACTGAATACTGGGTCAAGCAACTTAGAAAAATAAAAACTATCACTAAAGATTTCTCACTTCCTTCTAAAAATAATAAGCTATGTTAGATCTATATAGCTATTCCCCACAGGCAACATCCAGTCAGGTGTATCGACATTGCTATATTATTTATTGCACTCTTAAAAATATTATGATCTCTATCAGTTAATACCCTTTTACTCCTAACCCCCCACACACACACACACACTTTGCCACTGAAAACAGAAGTTACAGCATCATATTATTGAATATTATTGAGAACAAGTAATGACAGTGTGGTCTGAACATTTGGAGCAATACTACTGGGGAAAAGAAAAAATTTTCTTCTGAAGCAGCTAGGTTGACTTTTGTAACAACAGTTCTGTCATTGTCATCATCTTCGGATTCACTAGTATAAAAAAACTAATTTAGAATAACCTGTTTTGTTTTTGATCTTAAAAAGTTGCATTATTACATAAATGTCCATGTGTGGGGAATTGAGTTTTCTCTTTTTGTCCAATTAAAGATGTTTCCAAATTCAAATCTGATTAATTTCTTTTAAATGTGGATGGCACTGCATGTCTAAGTCTTTCATCTACTTGTTTAATATACTTTATAAACAGGGCATTTAATTGTTCAAAGTTATCATGCTTACTGCAATTAGAGACTTAAAACTCTGGCTTAATGTTTTTTTTTCAACTCCAACACCTCTTCCTGGGAATAGTTTAATATAAGACTCAAGAAGCAAAGATAGTTTGCAAATTCATACTTTGCTATTTTCACTCTTCTTCTGATTCTACCCTCTCAGCTTTTCAAATTTTATATCACATCAACATCAGATGGCTTTATGAGCATCCCCTTGTTATATTGCTAAATGTTACAGGTCAGCATAGCTCGGCTGTTAGAGTCACAATCATAAGTTCATAAGTTACATGGACCAGTACTTAGGCCCAAGGGCCATTAAAGAAAATTGTTTTCATAAAGAAAGAAACATAAAATTTCAAATGTCTACTTTTTCTTAAATTTTCATAAGTTTTCTGAATGCTGTACATTAAGAGGCAATTTATTCCAAATTCTTGGACTAGATTGAGGACTATATTTGCTTTGTTCAGTAGTATGGTTTATATATGTACAAACATTGGTATTCTCCAATTTATGTGGGAGTGGATTTAAATAGAAAGGTAGGTTAAACTTTGCCTGATGTAATTTTTTTGATTAATTATCATTTCTTTACAGAGAAAATCCAACTGAGCTGTGAATTTTGCTATTTTTTATATCATTATTCAAGTTTTGTTAAAAGGGAGGTGATGATATTTATTATTAAGGAAGTGGCACGAGAAAAAGCTGGCAATAGATATGAGGGGGCAGTAGTCTTTCTTGATTACAGGGTAAGGTAGGGAGAAGCTTTGCAGAGAAGACCTACCCCGGGATTTAATAATGCCCACACTATCTGTACACTAAGTGTACACTTATAATCTGTCTGTGTAATAAATTCACATTTTTCCTTCGGTGCAAAGTCAGTCAAGAGTTTGATATAATTAAGTCCAGATTTAACTTTTGCCATTCACTTAAAAGGGATCTTTCTTTTGTGACATCTTAAAAAGCTGATATTACAGAGATTGTATGGATGTGTCTATTAAGATTAAAGCAGGTGGATAGACAGATACCATGTTATATAGAAAATCATGCTACCAGAACAACTTTTTACATTGCAGCAGCATGCATCCACATTATATTGTTGAAGGTCAAAGTTTGAGGATATCAAGAATGAATGCTGATGATAAAAAATTTTAAGGGAAATAAAAGATCTGGAAGATAAATTTGTAAATGTAAATTCCCTATACCCATTCCTCCTTTTATCTGCATGTGTCCTCTCTACCACCACAAGAGATCTTAAGCTCCCCCTTATTCCTTGCCCTAACTTGCTGTTCCTTAAGCTTCTATACTTGTGCTTTGCTCCTAAACCCCTGCTATCCTAATCTCTGGCTCACTACCTCTGCTTATAGCTAGAACCCTACACTTTCTTTTCTCTCCCTTTCTCCTCTTTCACTGATTGTTTTTTACTGGGTCCTTCCTTGCCAGTGCAGACCCGCTCTGTTCGCCCTCGCTACGCTCGGGCTCACTTTGCTCCCCCACCCTACCCCCATTCACACCCACCCCAGTACAGTTTCCTTTATACTTAACCATCCCTCCCCTTCCTGCCAAGCCATCCACTACAATTCCACTTCCTGCTTATCACCACTCCCACATCCTTTCCTAACTTCCTCTCTCCATACCCAATCCAAACTACTCATCATGCTGCATCTACTTATATCTGCAACACTACTCACTCTACTCTCTATCTCTACCTCCTATCACTACCACCTCACATATCCATTCCACTGTTCTCCAACTTCTCACTCATTCTACAGCTTTCCTACTTCTTCTTCCTTTACCATCTCTCCAAACCTATTTAACACTTCTACCTCAACTCTATATAAAAGATACATACTACAAGTTCTCAAACCATCTAATAAGACTAAATCTAAACCACCCAAATACTATCAAACGTTGACATCATTTGCTCTTCTCACTAAAGACCTACTCTCCTCCGGGGACATCCACCCCAATCCAAGGCCCTCTACACCTCCCCTCTCCCCATCCCCTCATCTACCTTATCTACCTCCTCCTCACATTTCTCTTCCAACAACTTACCAAACACACAACCTCTGTCCCATAACTCACCTCCATGTAAACACCTAACCTTTTATTCACTGAATATTCAAAGCCTAGCTAATAAAACCACTGAACTACACTCTTGGATTGCTTACAAAACCCCTCACATCCTATCCCTATCTGAAACATGGCTCAAGCCACATATCTGTAATAGTGAAATTCTCCCTTCTGGCTACAACATCTACCGCTCTGACAGACTTTCAAAGAAAGGTGGTGGTGTAGCCATCCTCTACTCTAACACCCTTAACCTTTCACCTTACCCCACATCTATTCCCAGCTTCCACCCTGCTGAACTTCTCATTCTAAGCATTCATCTGAATCCCCACAAAAAACTGGCTATAGCGTCCATCTATCTTCCTCCTGGCAACAATATACCCATTCTGGAAAACATCTTATCCTGATTCACTCTCAACATACCTTATGAAACGCTCATCCTTGGTGATGTCAATATAGACTGGTCAAAACTATCTACTGACTCTCCCTTACATAGTATATTCACCTTCATGGTTTCCACCAAGTCATTTCTACCACCACTTGCTTCCACAAAACCTCAGCCTCCAGCTCCATAATAGACTGGATTCTTACCAACACCCCCTTCACTACCACCAGCCCACAACCTTATCAGACTCCCTTAGTGACCATCTCCCTACCTCCATCCTAAGCTACAACTCCCACACTCTTGAACCCCACCTTTTCAAACACTGTAGAAAACTATCTACATTTAATTCTTTTTTTTTAAAACAAGTTTATTGTTTTTAACATACAAGAGAAATATCATAACAATTTTATACAAGTAATTAAAATAAATATGATTATAACATTCAGCAAAATAACCAAAGTATTTATAAAGACATCCACTACAATCAGATCAATTAATTAAACTAAAATACCATGCTATTGAAGTTAAGATTTTTTTAACAAGTTTTGTAAAGTATCCCATACAATATAATAAGATATTTTTCTAGTAGTTCTTGATTTTATTGTCATCAATTCCATATGGCACACTATAGTCATAACATTTTTAAATTCATTGAACGAAGGAGGTGTATCTGAAATCCAATTTCTGGTTATTATTTTTCTAGCCACTGCTAGAATAGACCATAACAAGGGAAGCTTAACCTTTTTAACACTTTGAGGTACAGGTGTGTTGAATAATATAAGAGATTTAGAAATAATTAAATTATCTGTAAAAAGAGCCTGCAAAAAGTCATTGATTGACTTCCAATATTCTTTCAGTTTTATACAGTCATAAAACATATGAGCCCAGTCAGCATTAATTTCTACATTACATCTTTTACATAGATTATCTTTATTATTTATTTTATTCATCATCAACGGTGTATAAAATGATCTATGTAAAAATTTCCATGTAAAAAGTCTCCAGACAATGGAAGACGTAGTTTTATAGGCAGATTCCAATATATATTGGTTATCTTGTTGATTTGGTGGATCACCATTAATGGAAGTGAAATAATTCCAGTAGGTATCTACACTGTAAAAAGTTTCTTGTCTGATAATTTTATGTATGTATGAAAGCTTACCTTTATCAGAAACTTTATGTTGTAAATTTAATATCAAGTAATCAATCAGTGTTGGAATAGATTCTTTAACTGTTATAGACATTAGATCAATTTTATTAATGAGATGTTGTCTAAAGGTCTGAACTTCTAACCAACAAGTTTCTCTTAGATCAAATTCTTGTTTTAAGAAATCTAGATTTTTAACTTTATTATCAGATAGCAACTGATACCAGTACTTTAGATCAGTATCTGTAGCTAAATGAGTTCCTTCAGAAGTGGATGACAAAAGCATACTTCGAGTATACATTATAGGGAATATAATAAAATTCCATTCCTTATATTTAGGATGCATGAATATAAAATTATGATAGCTAATAATAATGTTTAATGGGTAACTAACTATATATTTAGGTGTAATAGGTGAAGTACAAAATTCTTTTAGTAACCATAGCATGGAGTTATTTACAATCATATTTTTATGTGTTAAGGAGATTTTCATGAAGTGAATACTAATTAGTTCCCAGTAATCTTTCCATTTTGCAACATATGACTGATCTATTAACAAAGTAATAACTTTTACAATAGAAGAGATAGTATATAAGTTAAAGTCTGGAAAAGAAATACCCCCTTGAGACCAGCTATTAGTATGTTTCTTTAATGCAATCCTAGGTCTATTAGGTGCCCATAGAAAATTTAACATTAGTGCATTTAATTTTTTGATAATTATTTTTGTAGGTGGGAATATTATTGATTGTATTAAGTATAATATCTTGGGGAATATTATCATTTTAATAATTGTAAGTCTCTCTTCCATAGTAAAAAACATATTATTCCAGGTATTGAAAAGATTTTGTAAATTAATAAGACAGGTATTATAATTATTATGTATAATAGATTTAATATCTTTAGTTAATATTATACCTAGATAAGTTATCTGACCTGAATTGGGTACATATTTAGTAAAATCACTAATGAGAACATTTTTTCGTCTATATAGGTAGTATTTTAGTTTTTTCTTCATTGAATATTAAACCAGAAATACTTTTAAAATTCATCATTTTATCAAATAGAGACTGCATAGAAGAATTAGATCCTGCTGATGTAATTAGAACATCATCTGCAAAAAGTTGAATTTTAGATGTTGTATTTTCATCTATTTCAAATCCCTCTATATCAGTACTATTTCTGATCTGATTAGCCCAAGGCTCCATTATTAAAGTGAATAATAGTGGAGAGAGTGGACACCCTTGTTTTGTACCTTTAAAAATGGGTATTTTTTGTGAAACATATGTTCCTATCTTAATATAGGCCAATGCTCCTTTGTATAGATGCTCAATTAGATTTACAAATGCATCTGAGAAGTTTGTGCACTTCAGTAAAGTAAACAAGTAGTCCCAACTTACTGAATCAAATGCTGAACTTATATCGAGACTAATAAGTGTTAAATCTTTCTTTCTCCTATTTGCAAAATCAATTAATGTTAAAGGTCTCTTACATTATCAAAAGTATTTCTATTTACAATGAAGCCTGTCTGATCTATATCTATAATGCCAGGGATGATTGTCTTCAATCTATCAGCAAAAATACTCATAAACATTTTATAATCAACATTAAGTAATGAAATGGGTCGATATGAAGTACATCTAGTTGGGTCTTTATTAGGTTTTAAAATTGGCGAAATAAATGTGTATTGCCAAGATGGGGGGGGGTTATTAGCTCATTTTGGGCCAAAATAAAAACCTTATGTATTAATGAGTATGTACTTTTAGAAAGAATTTTATATATCTCTGGTATAATACCATCATTACCTGGTGCTTTGTTTGATTTAAGCTTGTTTATTTGTGTAACAACCTCTGTATATGAAATACTTTTATCCAATAGTTTAATCTGTTGTTTATTAAGTTTTTCATTCATGTTTGTAGTTATAAATTCCTTTATTTTATCTTTAGGTTCCATGTTAATGTTATTATGATTAATTTTGTGAAAGTGATTTCTAAATTCATCTAGTATTTCTGGTAGACTAGAAACATTCTTCTTTTTCCTTAGAGATAAAATTTATTTGATATGATTTTGCTTATTCAACCTTTTTGTTTTGTTTTTAAGTCTATGTAAGTATTTGGGGCTTATTGAATAAGACAAAAACTTGTATTTTTCTAAAGTTATTTCAACTTTATGAGTTAAAATTTCTTTGTATTTCTCATTTAGTTTGTTTATTTCTTCAATGACTTTCTTATCCATAATATTTTCTCTATTATTATGTTTATAAGAGTCTAATTTACTTTGAATATCTAACAATTCCTTATCCCAAGATTTCCTTTTATTATTATACCATCTGATACTTTGTCCATATAGATATGATTTTAAAGCATCCCAAACATAAACAATGGAGACTTCAGGAGTATTATTTATGTCTAGAAAATGTTGTACTTCTGAAAGTATATATTCTTTATAGTCTTTTAGTTGAGTTAAGTATGCTGGTATCCTTTTGATCTGAACATTGTAAGTATTTTTATCATGAACTCAAAACAATTGAATTATGATCAGATATAGGACATGAAATGATTTTAGAATTAATTAATTCTGTTACCATCTGGTTAGAAATAAAGACTCTATCTATTTTTGAATAAGTTTTGTATCTGTTAGAAAAAAGGTGTATGGTAATGATTTTAAGTCTATCTGATTATTAATATCATTTAAATGATAAGAATTAACAAAATCCTTTAAATGTTTTGCATTAGATGTAATTTTCCTTTTTCCTATAGTAGTAGTATCATTTTCATGTAGGATATAATTAAAGTCACCTGCCAAAATAATATCTCCTATAGAGAATGATATGATCTTATCAAGATGGTATTTCACTGTATTAATACCAATTCCAGGTATCCAATATACATTGATTAATGTATAAGTCTTCCCATTAATTTGTATTGTAACCATACAAAACATTCCTTTATCATCCTGATAAGACTTAATAGTTTTAGGAATAGGCATACTTTTATTCCATAAGATAGCCACTCCTCTTTTTTTCTGAGTGCGCTCTGAACTAACCAATACTGTATATTTATTTGTGGCTAATTTATCAATATCTTTTTTCAGGAGATGTGTTTCTTGAAGGAATACTAAGTTGGCCTTATGTAAATTAATGTATCTTATTAGGCTTGCCCTTTTACACGGGTTATTCAGTCCATTAATGTTTAAAGAAATTCCTTTTAGAGAAGTCATTTGACATTTTTAAAACATATAAAACTTATAATCAAAATAACAATTAACAAAATAAGTAATGTTATACCTCCTCCTTTAGGTGCACCTTTAGATATAGCTGTATTTATTGAATCTCTTATGGGATTTTGTATAAGATTCAATTTTGTTTGTAGTGACAATGAGCTTACAAAATGTATTGTGGATGTCAGAACTATATACATACAACAGTGAACAAAAGAAAATAATGTAAGGATTAAACCTTGCACCCAGCCTGGAGTTAAAAACTCCAACTTAGAGTAGTACATACTACTCAAGTTAACCCCTACCCTAAGCAGCAGTACCTCAGCTGCCACCTTATCAATTTAATAATAGTTATTATTAACTTAAATTAACAACTTTCAATTAGATTATCTGGTAAGACAATGCTACACATTTGATAAATCAGCATCATATAAACAAATAGAAACTTTTTTTAAAAACAATACATACTGCTATGTACATCTATTTAATATAATACATTTATACTCAAATAGCATTCAAACAAACTTAATATTAGGAACCAAGAAGAGAGAAAGAAATAAAAGACGTGAGAGAAGGAGAGAGAGAAAAAAAAAAAAAAGAGAGGGCATATCTACATATTAATTTATTCAAAGTTTGTAAAAATAAGTTCTGGTGTTCATTTAAATCAATAACTTAGGCTATTATGGTTCAGACATTACATATATTAAGATGTACCTATTTTCTGTCATAGAAATGCAGTTAACAGCTTCCAAAAGACTTTAAATTACTTGTATCAGAGCTTTTTTCTCATACTTATTATTGCCAATAAAATAAAATATTATATTTATAGAAATTGTTATAAATCATACTGCATAGCTATGTAAATTCTTAGAAATACTTGCATTATTGTGAAGAAAGCCATCTGTATTTTGTATATCTGAACTGCTGCTTTAAAATATGTCACATGACAACTTCTTCCAAAATAGAGTCATAAAGATATTTATGCTTGTCAGTCAGATAAATCAAATGAATTATAGCAATGTATATGTTTAAATCATAAGTTTTTTACATACATTAATATGTTGCAGTCAAGTAAACTTTCAAAAACACATGTATAAATGTTTCACTTTCTATGCCTTCTAAAATATCACATTTGCTTACTATGAGATACTGAATCATTTAAAATCATTATAACTTTCATATTTTATAAATTATAACATGAATAAATAAGTAGTTATAAAAGATAACTCACATTTAAATGTTATAGAGTTTATTTTCCATCGCAGAGTCGCATTTGCAGCAGTTCTACTTCCTGGTAGAGTGTTCTTCATGAATCTGCGATGTGTCAGTGTGAATTCAGGGGTCAACATTCAAATTGACTGCTTTCAGCTTCTCTTCGTGAATTCTGAGTGTTGAAGCTTTTAAAACAACTCAAGGACAGTATTCACGAGGTAACCCACATCCCAAATTGTCTCCCTTAACTTTCTGGCAGGAATTTTGTTAAAAACAAGTGACTGACATTCATTTAGCAATATAAATGAAGCTAAACATAGCAAAACCTTCGTGAAGTATTTTACAAGTTATTACAGCCTCTATGAAAGTGAAACTAAGCCCACAGTTATTAATATGTAATAGAACTAATTATTTATGCCCCAATTCAATTTTTATACAAATCTTATTATTTACTGTATCAATATGATCAAAAGCATGTGAATATATTAATATGAAAGAAAATAAAGAGAAAGAACAGAGAGAAAAAAAAGAGAGTAGAAAATAAAAAGAGAGTAAAAGAAAAGATAAAAAAATGAAAAAGGAAGCTATAAAAAGTATCTACAGTGGAATATTACTTACTGTTTATATTAATAAAGATGAATATGAAACATACTATTTACTATTATTTAGTTCTAATTATTATTAATTAAAGCATGACAAATTATTTGTAAACAAGTATAAGCAATATAATCAAGGAAGTATAATTAGCAATAGCATTTAAACAACATATATACTTTTTTACAAGGAATGGATAAGTTATTATTCCATTTATCATATTTTCATTACACTTCTCTCCCTGCCCTCCCCCGCCCCTTACACACTGTATAATCTAAATAGAATGTCATTATTTAAAATAAAAGAAAAGAAGAAAAAGAAAAAAAAGAAAATGTATCAAGTTACTAACCTTAGTTCTCTTTCTCAGAAAGAGAAACATATTGAATGATAGCTTGTTATTAGTTCCTCAGATATTTTGACTGATTATGAAACAAAAACAGTTCTTTGTACACAGAAAATAACTTTGATTAAATCTTTTTCAGAATATTTGTGGCTTTCTGAAAATGCAGTAACTATATTTAAAAAAATTAATAATGAAGAAAAATAAAGAGAGAAAAAAAAGAAAAAACATAGAACAAGTCATTTGTTTTTTAGTCTCTTTTTCTTCTCTGAAGTCTTCCACGAAGTTTCTGTTGCCAACCTCTTTAATGAAGGACTAGCCCATTCCATTTCCTCTATTTTATCCAAAATCTTATTTTTTTGATAAACAGCAATGCAGAGTCTAAGTCATCAAAAATTTTAGGACCATCAGGAAGGAAGATTTTTAGCTTGGCAGGAAACAGAAGGTAGGTTTTAAACTGTGCTTTCTTAAGCTCCCTTATTAATGGCAGAAAAACTTTTCTTTTAGTTATTACCAAGGAAGAATAGTCATTGTCAAAACGCACAGTTGTCTCATTAATTTTAACAGGAGCTTTAGCCCAAGCAGATTTAAGAACCATCTCTTTATTAAAAGATGATAGAAATCTATAACTGATCTAGGATACTTTTTGTTAGAGTTAGTATTAGCTATAGATCTATGGGCTCTTTCGATACCAAAAGAAAATGCTTCTGGTAAGTCTAAAGTTTTAGGGAGCCATGTTGTTAAAAAGAAGTAATATTGTTACCTTCAATATTTTCTGGCAGTCCAAAAATCCTAATGTTATTGCACCTAGATCTATTTTCCAGGTCATCAAGCTTTGTTTGTAGATGTGTATTTTGTTTCAGCAAAAACTCAATGTTGATTTCCTCTTCTTGGATTCTATTTTCCATGTCATTTACAGTCTCTTCTATGCCTGTAATCTGGGTCTTCTGTTGTTGCAAGTCTATATGTAACAAGTCTATTTGTTTTGTAGTTTTTCTATGAAGGTATCAATTTTAGTATCCAGTTTATCCATCTTAGCAGTAAGTTGCTGGATTGTAGATATCAGAGACTGAAGTTCTTTCTTGATGCTGGAATCTTGAGAATTTGTCTTACTGGAACTCATTTCAAACAGAGAAACTGACAAGAAAATTTCCAAGGTGATTTCTGACAGGAATATTATTAAAATTTTCTTTCTTTTTTAGATATTATTCAAGAAATAGATAAACCAAACATATTTAGAAAGAAAGTTACTTCATAAATTAATTTTTAAAGTAATTATTTCCTGTCAGTGCAGTGAAATTGGTGGAGCTGAAGAAATCTGCTGCTATCCTGTGTTCATCCTTGGCCACGCCCCCATCTACATTTAATTCTTCACAGTTTAACTCTATTCTACAAAACATGGACTGGTCCATCCTTAGACAACTCCCTCTAAATGATTCTGTAAACACTTTTAACATTATTTTCCTGAATATTCTGGACTCCCTAGCTCCATCCAGGAAGATTAGAGTGAAATCCAATCATGGTCTCTGGCTTTCAAAGGAAACTAAGTCCATCATAAAACAAAGAGACAGTGTCTGGAAAGCCTGGATCGAATCTAAACAAACATCTCATCTTCTCAAATACAAACAACTATGCAATCTTGCTAAAAAACAGGCAATAATAGACAAGAAGTCATTCTATAGCTCAGGCCAGAACAAATATAATTCAAATCCTCATGAATTTTGGGCAACACTCAACAGCATCCTTTACCCAGGTAGTCCCTCTAACCCCTCACCCTACCCAAACACAACTCCTGAGGAAACAGCTACCCTACTTGATTCACATTTTATCTCCTCCATACAAAATCTCCTTCCCTCTCAACCTACCTCTTCATCTGTACCTGACCCCACACCCACCCCCAAAGCTACTTCTTTTTCCTTTAAGCCTGTTCCCATTTCCTACATCAAATCTCTACTGCTCAAACTCAAACCCTGCTTCCCCTCTACTGACAAATTACATCCTACCTTCCTCAGACTCTCAGCTAATTCTATCACCTACCCAGTGACAATATTAATAAATAGATCTATGCAAGAATCTACTGTTCCTACCCTTTGTAAATCTTTCTACACCATCCCTCTCCATAAAGGCGGTAACTCCACTGACCCTTCAAACTATTGGCCTATTGCCATTTTGTCCCCACTACCTAAGATACTAGAAAAATGTATCCACACTCAACTTCTCCATCACCTTCTCAATCACAACTTACTCACCCCTACTCAACATGGCTTTCGCCCCTGTCACAGCACAACTACTACTCTACTCTCCTTCACTCACACCATTGCAGAATCTTTGGACAACAATACACTTACTTCCTGTCTCTTTCTTGACCTCTCCAAAGCTTTTGATACAGTGTCTCATCCATTACTTCTATCTAAACTTGCTAACCTTCACCTTTCCACCTCCACCCTCAGCTGGTTCGCTAGCTATCTGTCTGGATGCAAACAATCAGTCAAATGGCTCTCTTCCCCTTCTCCTTTTTTGCATATCTCTACTGTTGTTCCACAAGGTTCCATCTTGGTTCCCCTCTTATTCAACATCTTCAACAATGATGTTTTCACCTCATGCTAGCAGTCTTTTCTCATACAATATGCAGACGACTCCACAATCATTTCTACAGCCAACAGCATCTCTGACCTACACTCCCTAACCCAAACAGCTCTACTTTCCACTGAACAATGGCTTTCATAAAACTTACTGATCCTCAATCCCACAAAAAACAAACTCTTACTCTTTCTTCCCCACTCTCTCACTCATCATAAATCCTCCTTTGTCATTAAGTCTTGTAATAACACAACTATCCTACTTGACACCTACACCAAACTCCTAGGAGTCATCATCAACGATGAACTAAAATTCAATCAACACATACAGCAATGCATAAAGAAAACACATCAGAAGCTATGTCTCTCATACCGGAACAAAAAATATCTCAGTTCCGAGGCTAGACTCACCCTAGGACAAGCACTTCTCCCCCCCTCTCTCCTCTATGCCGCTCCAGTTCTCACAAATATCCAAAAAAAAACTACCCTGAACAAGCTCCAACAATCCTACCACAAAATAGCCAGATTCATCACTAACTCCCTAAATAACACACACCAATGTATTGCTTTAAAGTCTCTACAATGGCTAGAACTCCCACAACTTCTACATCTCTACCAATTTCACATGCTGCACTCTGTGATCTTTAAACCATCCTACTGTCCATCTTTATCTCTCCTTGTCTCTGTCTACACCCCATCTCGACCCCTCCGCACCTCAAATCAACAATTGCTTGATATTTACCACCCAAATAGGTCAGTAGGTAAGCTACTCTACAAACACTCTGTGGCCCAAGCCTGGAACAAACTTCACCTTGACATACGCTCAATCTCTCACACCCCACTATTTAAAAAGAAACTTAAGACACATTTACTCAGTTCCAGAATCTGCCCCTGCTATGACCCTACATAGTTCTCTTGTCCCCTCACATTGGAATCACTCTCAGTTGATCCTTCTCACACTCTGCACTCTGCCTCACCAGTACAGTAACATAGTATTTTCTAGGAAAAAAAAATGTTGCTGTCATTTAACTGTTATTAGTATTGTTTTCTATTGTTTACTACTGTAATGCTAGTTTTATATCTATTGTTTGCTGTGCTCTTCTACTACTGTAATGTTTTATTATACTATCTGGAGCTTTTCTACTCAGGTCTCCACTGAAAATGGGACAAAATCCCAGTTGCACTAACCCGGTTAACAAACGTCAATGAATAAATAAATAAATAAATACATAAATAAATAAATAAATAAATAAATAAATAAAGCACAGAATACACTAGATCAAGGAGTTAAGAATAAAAAAGATAGAGGTAGACCATATTTTTCATCTAATCCCCCTGTATAAAAATCTAGGCAGGCCAACAACAGTAAATGTAGGATACCAGTTACATATTCTACAAGTTCAGAATATGTTGTTGATATCATTAAAGAATATTGGTCTATTATGACTACAAAGCTAGGGTTAAAAATATAGTACATCAATATCCTAGCTTCATATGTAACAAAAAAAAAATCCTTAAAACAGATGTTATGTTATCCCAGAAAACTTACTTATGGTAAGTCCCCTAGTAATGAAAAGACAGATAATAGACTAGTAACCAGACCATGTTGTTGTTGTAATTATTGTAATTACACAGATAGCTCCGGAGAGTTTCTGCAACCTGATCAGGATAGAAAATATGTCTTTCATGTTTCTGCTATGTGCAACAGTACACATGTAGTATATTTATTACACTGCATTGCATGTAAAAAATTCTATGTAGGTAAAACAGACAGTTTTCTGAAAGTTCGTATAAGAGAACATTTATGCAGCATTAGGAATGGTTCGGATAACAATGCCCTATCTAAACATGAAAAGGAAACTTCTATTGCACATAGTTTTAAATTTCAAGTCATAGGAAAAGTGAAAGTTAATCAAAGGAAAGGCAACGTATGAAATGCAACAGAATGCCTGGAAAGCAAATGAATTGTTAGGCTAAGAGCTTATTACGGCTCAGGGTTAAATGATAAGGTTCATATCAAACCCTTGCTAAAGGCAAGTCAACTTTTTAGATAAATATCAGGCCATATAGTGTGTGTGTATATATATATATATATATATATATATATATATATATATATATATATATATATATATATATATATATATATATATATATATATATATATATATATATATATATTATGTATTTATGTGGTTCGAGATGTTTAAATATAAATGTGTTTTGATGTAGGCTGCTGTAAGCATATATTTATTGCTGACTCTTTAAAGCCTAATTAAGTTGAGTATGTGATTTGTAAGCATATATAATGATTCAATAGGTTGTTGTTTTTTATACATCTGAAGAAACAGTAATTGTTGCTGCAAAAGCACTTATATTTTATTGCAATAAAAAGTTTTCTATTTTATAAAAATAGCCAGGTTTCTTCTCCTCTCACTTTTTTGGATTGGACGTTGTTTAATGTGGCTTGCATTAGAAACTGAATTAACCACATGATCTCTGAAATGGGTACTACATTCTTATATTTTCCATCTAGGATATGATCTGTGTAAGGAGGAGTAAACACTCATCCAAATGAAATATCAGATTCTACAGAATTTAACTGTGCAATTATACATTGAATGTATGTCATGTTATAATGATTAATGCCCCTAGTTTTGTTTACACCTTCATGCATTTTTACTTTCAATCTGTAGATGAAATTCTGTAGCAATAGTCTCTGAATAGTTATCATAATACACACTGAACTGTAACTTTAAGAGAACTACATTGCACCATGCCGTTCACATACCAGTTCTTGAGTAGTGTCAAGATCATCTAATTCCAATTTTCCATTTACTCTGTGTGTGTGTGTGTGTGTGTGTGTGTGTGTGTGTGTGTGTGTGTGTGTGTGTGTGTGTGTGTGTGTGTACAGTTACTTTTATTATAACCTACTAGGATATAGCATTCTTGATAACATGATGTATATATACCCTATTATATTAAGTTAGTTCAACCATTTCAGTTTTGTGTTCAAAAGATGCTTTCTATCTATCTCTCTTCTTTTTCTTCTTCTTTGCTCAGTTATGGTGTTACAGTGTTATGTGAAATACAACCCTGTTCCTTTCAGAGTTTTCCCAGCACTAAGGTATCAAATTCAGCAAAGCAAATATTGTAACATATATAAAACATAAACTTTAACCTTGAAAAATAACTGCACCTATACTGCCATTGTAGATTTTATGTTCTAAGGATGCAGTCTCTCTTGCTTTTACCCTGCTATAATGCTATAGGGTTATGTATTTTCACAGTGACTCTAGCACAAAATGAGATGACCATGAAAAATCAGGGTCAGTTAAACTGCCATCAACACTAAAGTCAAAACAGCTGTATATAAAAACAAAATTATATACAGCACCTCCTCCAGCAGTATTGCTGAATCCTTCAAGAAGCACTTCACTAAAACCATAATATCCCTAACCAAACAACACTTCCCTACATCTGCCCCCCAGTCCCAACCCTAATCGCCCCTCCTATTATTTTCTTCTCCGAAGTACCTACCTCCTACATAAAAAGACATCTGCCAAAACGTAAATCCACTAAACTTGCAGCTGTGAATCTCCCCTCAGAATACCTAAAAATTGCAGCTGATGCCCTAGCTTACCCTATTTCCATAGTAATCAACCACTCAATATCTGAATGCTATGTACCCTCTGTATGGAAACTATCCCACATCATTCCCCTCCACAAAGATAGCCCCTCCACCGACCTCTCCAATTACTGCCCCATCACCATCCTTTCCCCTCTCTCCAAGATACTTGAAAAATGTATCAACGCTCAGGTCTTCAACTAACTCCTAACTAATAAACTCCTCTCCAATATCCAACATGGCTTCAGGCCATATCACAGCACTACCACCACTTTACTGTCCTTCACCAACACTATCCTTCATCATAAAAACAATGGCCTCTTCTCCACTGCTGTATTTCTAGTTCTATTTAAGGCCTTTGACATGGTATCACACAAATTACTACTCTCTGCTCTTTCTAACCTTTCATATTCACAATCACCCACCGACTGCTTCCAGAGCTATCTATACAGCTGCCAGTAATTAGTTATCTGGGATAATAATCTATCTCCCCACCTTCCGGTTACTGTCGGTGTCCCCCAAGGTTCTATCCTTCGCCCCCTGCTATTCTCCCTCTTCACTAACAACCTACATAACTGCTACCAGACATGCATATATCATACAGTATGCAGATGACTCTACCCTCATCTGCTCTGCCTCCACCCTACCAGAATACCAACAAATCACACAGGAATCATTCTCATCTGTAGAAAGCTGGCTATCCAATGGTCGGCTCCTATACAACTCTTGTAAGACCAAACTCCTCATCTTCCAACCCTCCAAATCTAACTATAACTCCCACCATTTCAACATTCTTGCCAAAGACAATGCCACCATCTCTTCATCAGAACACACCAAACTACTTGGTGTGGATATTGACAACAAACTTAGATTTAATGCCCACATATCTCTCACAGTAAAAAAGTGCACATGTAACTTGGTGCATTATATAGAAACAGCCAATATCTCAACAAGTCAGCTAGAATCTCCATTTACAATTCCTAGCTAAGCTCTACCCTAACCTATGCATCTCCCATACTTACAAAACTTAGACACACAGACCTACACAAGCTGGAGGCCTGCTACAATGTCTGTGTCTTTCGGCTTTTCCCGGTTCAGGGTCGCCACAGCGGAACTCCAGTCTGCTAATGATTGGCAGTAGATTTTTACATACTGGAATGCCCATTCACACATGTCGCCACACAGAAGACGCTCTAACTGAGAATCGAACGGGCAACGTCTAACTGTGAGGCTAAATTTGCCACTGGTGCTTCCTACCGCAGCCATCATTGTATCTCCCTTAAATAACTAAACTGGCAAGAACTCCCACAACTCCTTCACCTGAATCAACTCTGCATTACTCATAAACTTGTAAGCTATCCTTTCAGAATCCCATCTCTTCAAACTCTTCTCCAACCCTACCACTCCACTAGACCCCTACACCCAAGCAACAAAAATCAACTCCTTGTTATCAAAGCCAGAAACTCAGCAGGTGAAGTTCTGTTTTCTTGTGCCATATCCAAACTTTGAAACAACCTTCCCCTCTCCTTAACTACTCTACCTTCCTGCAGTCATTTCAAGACTCCACTTAAAACACACTCTGTCCTTGCTCAAATCCAGACTAAAGGCCCCCCACCTCTCTTCTTTCCACCACTCAGACTCTCAACCCATCTATTCTTAAATTAACTAACTGCCACTAGTGCTAACCTCAAGTCTGATAATGCTAGTTGAGTTTGCTTAAGTATTGATATTGATAGTCGACTTTTTACTATGCAACCTTAGCTGTCTCACTGTTACAACTTATATTATCAAATAATTGAAATGCTACTCTAACTATGCTACTCTTAACTGTTTCACTGTTTACAATTATTGCCTAATACTGTATTAATGACAACAGTCACACTTTTTGTATATCATTACCTCTACTTTGTATTACTTTCACTCATGTACAAACTTTGGAAATTTCTCCCTGGGCATCCTTTCAAAAAGAACTTGCGTCCAGTCGAAATTTTCCAGTAAACACATGTAAATAAATAAATAAATACATTTAAAATAAAGATGTGCAGTATGTATAAATAAACAAATAAATTAATATATAAATAAATGATTTACATTTCAATAATTGTTTTGTTTATTTAAAAACTAATTAATATAAAAGTAAACAAGACGTTTATATAATAAAAATATTATAACTAAAGTTCACATCTTTTTATAGTTCAATTGCTTTCTTTCAGCAATCAACAGGTGCATGTGGAAGCACACACATCACACACACACACACACACACACACACACACACACACACACACACACACACACACGTTTATAAGTATTAATTGTGGACAGAATGATTTGTTTTATCTTAGCTGTAATTGTGTTCAGAGTATGTAGTTATCACATGTATTGTGTTGCAGACAACTTATTTATTACTTGCTTCCTGGAGAATGTTCATCATCCCAAGGCTCTCTTCCACAAAATTTTTAGAGCAGTGTGCATGGTGGTGGGATGTACATCTGCATTCACTGTCTCTCTTGTCATGTTGTACAGTATGCAGCATATCATGCACCTTTGCTGTGCCTACAAACAGTGTCACCTCCCAAATCATAAGCACAGTGTGTCAGTTAAAGCATATTTAAATATATACAAAGACCCATTCATTGTTATGCTGGGTATGTTGGTGTGCCCTATTATATACCTGATCCTCCTAAACAATGTCCCCCAACAATTGTGCCAGTCGTGATTGTAGGTATGTTGCATAACCAAGCAGGTACCCATGTGTTGTCTGCTTGAAAGGCTTACTGTACAGAATACCCCTACCAAGTTTTAAGATCACCACTGTCACCTAAGAGTTATGCCCAAATATTCAGAACACAAATACTGTGATCATGAACCACCCATATACTTTCTAAGTGGAGCCCAGTGTGATATGCCTGTGTTGTAATACTCTCTCTACTGGGTGTTTGGATTGCTGCATGAATGGAAATACTGCTGATGGCTCTGATAACCTCGCCATCTTATAAAACTATAGACCACTGATGCAGACTTAGTCTGGTTAATATATTATGCGTACATACATATTCAGATACATGCATATATAGATAAAAATATACATTCCAACACAGATATGTTCAGTTCAATGTGTAACCTGAATATTGATCAGGAAGGGATTAAGAATTTGTCCAGGTATGCCCAAGATGTGTCAGAAGTACTACTAGTAGTACCTGAAATGTGACCATTGCAATTATGCTCACTGTTATCCTAATTTGTGTTTGTATTTGCACTGACTGGCCACAGGCACCATCGACACCTTTACCATAGCACATATCACCCATATATCCATTTAAACTGATCAGTTTGCTCATAGAAGGTGAGTATTATATGTACTAGATTAGTATGGAATCTATGATGCCATGTTATTTTGCATTTGTGGCCTGAGGCCTGTGATATTCGTTGTACAAGTGCTGTGCATATCCTTTTGAGTAAGAAATGGATTTAGTTTATTGCTCCAGCTGACTGGGATGCATTGCCAGTGGATAAACTGCATGGTTTTTAATTATTCTATTTCCTGTTTTGGCATGTAGTTGTATTTTCCATTGTGCTCTGACTTTTCTACATGCTCAGGCACACATGTATTTTCATGACACTACATACTGTGCACTAGGTAATAGTTACATGACAATATGTTCAGCTTCATATGCAGTCATCTTTGAGTAATTTGTTTACTGCTGTGTTTCTTTACTCTTTGTAAGAGCCTCCTACAGTGCAAACAACATTTCTAAATCGTATTTTTTTCATAGGAAGAAAAGGTACATTTTAATCAAAACAGTGTCAGTACGCAAAGTCCACTGATGAATAACAAATAATTATGCATAAAAAAATTTGTGTGAGTGATCCATTAGCTGATATGATATCTATATTAATTCAGTGAGAAATTTACTGCTACTAATCACTACTATAAACTGATTAAAATGTTACTTAGTTATTTGCAATGTGAATATTATTCATGTTATTTTTATCCATTTTTTCAAGGCTTGTAATAAGCGTACATTATTTCATTTCATTTTTTCTTAACAGATACAATATTGATAAATGGAAAACCTGTACACCTTTTTTGAGCAGTAATAATCTTGGATGCCGGTTTGCAAAGGAGGATGATGATGGGAACCTTACCGTGCTTATTAATAGCTCAACCTCTGGAATATATATGAAGCATTTTAAGGCATCATTAATAATCACTGATTCAAGTAAGATTTTTGGATATATTTTTATAATAATTAATTGTTCCCATTATTCATTTCATGCAGTAGCAAAATGGCAATCAGCACCAGTATGCAGCAGTTTTTATTACTTAATTCCGAACTGTACCAGCTTAGTCTAATTATTAGTATTGTTCATGGCCTTTATTGTTACATCATTTGACATTCGTAAGATACAGAAAGCTGGCTCACTGTGAAGAACAAAGTCTTTTTACAGATAGCATGAATATCTCATGATGAACAATATGTTCTCATCAGTATGTGAAGCAGATAAGAAAGTGTTCAGTTTGTAATAACTGTTCTTCTGTGACTAGAGAGTTACCAGACTTCCCATGTCATCAGGTATAGCTTGCTAATGAATACTGACAGGCAAAAAATCTGTACTTCAAACTGAGCAAAAACTCATGTCTGCTGTGCAAATTTGTTTCATTAGAGAGTAAACAAGGGCAAGTAAAAATTTTAAAAACGTGAATATGATCACATATATTTTGACTGGCTGTTAACCAGTTCTCCATATTGCAATGTTTACTTATAATTAGTAAAATTCAGCAATGCATCTCTGTTTTTAACAGTAACAGCTTCTGCTGCATTCTATGATTGCATGTGTGCATTTTCTTCTTAAGTATGCAAAATGTAATAAAATATTTGAAGGAAAGCACTGCTAATTCATTCTTAATAAAATTAGCATTTTGCCAAAGGCCTAAATGAATTTATTCAAATGGGTGGTTGGAGTCCACTTTTGTTATTTCTTAATTTTAATGTGCCATGAAAAGTTTGTTTTAGCAAGGCATTAACTGTTATGCAGAGCTGACTGAGTTTAGTTGTAAAGCTAATTTAACAGTTATTTAGGTTTCATCTGTGCTTGGTAGGGTATTTGTCCTTTGTACGTTTCAAGCTCAATAGCTGCAGCTGTCAGACCAGCCATACCCAGGTTTTATAATAATTCTTTCTTCTTGGAGTTTGGCTATCCAGCCATTTTAGTTGGTTGTTTACTTATGACCTCTTTCAGGTGAGACTGTTAGAGTTCCATATCATTACCTATCATCAGTAATTCGCCAAGCCTTAAAAGGATTTTACGGCAAGATATTTATTTTTCAGACTACAACTGACAGCTACTGAGATTACACATAATGGGAATGCCTCTCTAACATGGCAGATTACAGAAACCAATTTAAGCTCATGAAACAAAGCACTGGCCAGCACACGACACCTTCTGGAATATTCTTTTCAAATGGAATTCATATTCTTAAATTGGCAGAAGAATAATGCAATCATCATTCAGAAATTGCTCATGATGGTTAAATTCTGCATATTTTCATACCCACAGCTGTTTCTCATAATCGTATCTATAATTTTTCCTTCCATAAAACGATACTGTATTCAGTACAGAACTTGTAATAAAAACAAAGACAAAATATAATGGCAACCTATTCATGTTTCTAACTGCTTGTCTTAGGCAGACAATGTTTCATAATATTTTTATGTTGTTTATTACAAGGCAGAATTGTTTCTTTTATCAAAATTTGCATCACATAGCTGCCATTCTTAGGTCGCACAAAATATAAACATTTTCTGGTCCAGCTTACATACAACTTCAGAAATACAGAAACCATTTTGACAGTTCTAACAGTTACATTTTAGTGTTCCCCCATCTACCAATTCCCTCTTTAATTCATGCAATTGGTATATTTTATTTACGCAAGAAAGTGCATATAAGAAATCTAAGACAAGTCTATATCAGATAACCACTTGATTGCTTTATCTTCAGATTTGCTGTGAAAAATAACTGAGTATGATAGGCATGATGTGCAGGAAAAAATGAACAATGAGAAAAACACCTACTGGCTCGAGTATTTAATTGGTAGCACTCACTTCATGCAACCATATGCACTCGCACTCTATGATTATCATTCATTCCTTAGTTTCTATTTTATATTATTTTATCATTAATGTCCTACCTATAAATCATGTCGACTTCAGTTAGTCAAACTCACTAATCATCAAACGCCTCTTCATCGAACACTATTTCTCAATGTCTTCATCTGTCGAACAATTGTTTCAGTGAACTTTTTCCCACAGTAAGTAACCAGTGAGCCATTATCAGGAGTTTGCCTTTTCCGCACTGTAGTGCAATCTCATAGTTGGTATGTTTAGACAGGGGGATGTGGGGGTGCAGCCCCCACCAGGATGGGTTTTAAAAAAGCTGTTTTTGTTGCAGTTGGCAGGGTGGCCAACTTTTTACTTAGAGTGGGAAACAGTTTAATTGAAATGATTATTTGATGGATGAAGTTTCAACAAATAAGGTTCAACAAAGAGACATTTGACAATTAGAGCATTTGATGATGTGATATAGACCCCACATAAACCATAGCATAATTAGAATACTAAAGCTAAGACCTTTCAAAATTCTTTTCATCCATCCTACAAATAGATTGGTTATCCATGCCATTGTGAGCTATTATCTTCTTTGGCAAATGACAAATGAAGAATCTGCCACCTACTAAGGTATACCTCAATTTTTTTATTTTATTACTTAGAATGATTGTACCATATGCATCTCATGCAGTCTGTCTTTTCTCACCTAGAATAAATACATTTCCTATTTACTTGTGCTATCTTCAGAAATACTTGTCTGGTGAAATTTATCTCAAATGGTTAGGATATGAACTCCATGAATCCTGCTGTGTGAAACAGCCATTTTGCATTTCTCCTACATTAGTTCAGTCTGCTCTCACTACACTTCCACACACCAATCTGCAACTTACATTTTCTCTCTTTATGTCTTCACATGTGTTAAACTCATGTCTTTTGTAACTGATATTTTCCTTAATGAAACATTTTGTTATATCATGAATCTTATCAAATAACCTTTACTGCTTGTTACCTCGTGAAGCAATATGGCTTATTTTATCCCACATGTCACAACATCACATTAGGTTACCCTTTAAACTATTCTCAAATACTGTCAGCTGTGATGCTTGTACTGCAAAATCTGCTGTGCATATCATGAAAATTATAGTGCATATACTGTGAATATTGTAAAAACTGTCTGGTAAATGTAAGCATACACTAAGCATTAAAATATCTGTATTTCCTATTGACAGAATTCAAACAAAATTGTGTTATATCCTAATAATACCCATTTGTTAATGAAATAAGTTTAGTGGGCACACAATCACTTTAACCTGAGAGCAATGTCTGTTTAAGATTAGTCATCTTCTGATTAACATTACTTGAATTTTTCACTTCGTTCTCACTGTAAACACAAAACCTTCTAGCTTTAAATATTTCAGCCATAAAACACATTGCCCTCGTTTATCTAACTAATAAGTAAAAACAAAAAAAAAAAGGCAGAATTTGTTTTCCCATTACAACTCTCAGTTTTGACAGAGTTGTATTACTGATTTGTTTTGTTTGACTTGGCCAGAATCTAAAACAGTGGTGACTTCCCTAACTTTGTCTCTTCTTCCCCACTATAATGTGCTAATCCTAAACATTCTTCTATTTCTCCTGACTGCATTCACACACTTATCCATACCACAGTACTTCCTTGAAATGACTCAGTTGCCTTCTAACTCAGTTAACCACCAAATGAGTAATATCTTCATAACATTTGCTCTTTTCACCCCTTCCCATATCCATGTGTTCAAAGCCAAAAATATCTACAACAGTCGCAGTTCTAAACACAAGTCAGTCATTCCTGTCGAAACTCAAATATAAGTGGCTACAGATACAACAACCTCAAATACTAAAACTAGAAACTCTCAGGTTACATAAATCCCAGACCAAGACCCTACTCACAAATCTCCCTTTCATGATCTGTCATTCATACATCATATTCAAGAGGGCTTCTGCTCTTTAATATCAACCCCAGAAGTACCTGTAACAAGCTTTCAGAGGTACATGCCTGGATGTCCCAGCACCTTTCTGACATAATCATAGTCACATAAACATGGAAAATCATAACAAGTCTGCCACTACTGTCTTCTTAGACCTTTCTAAAGCTGTTGATACTTTTTGCAATCTTATAGTCCTCCATAAACTGTCTAACGTAGGTCTGCTTTCCTCCACTATCACATGGTTCAATTCCTACCTCAGTAGTAGGACACAAATATGACACTAAGTGTCAAATGGAAAAAGCTATTTCTTCTTTCCTGCACATTGTGATGTGAGTCCTCATGGGTAATGTCTTAGGACACTTATTATTCAATAACTTTATCAATGATTTTACTCAACACTCTGGTAATTCCTCTATTATTCAGCATGCAGCTAAAACTACTGTTATTATTGTTAGAACACTCCATGATCTCCAGTCCACAACTCAGTTCTGCTTGTCATCCATATATTCTTCAGCAAAGGACTCTGTGGAGCACAACAAAGATGTTAAATGGATAGAAGAAATAAAAGAAAGAATAAAAAGTTTGAAGGTACAGGATATGAAATTGGATGAAGTAACAGCCAGAGAGATTGCAACAAAGTTAAGAAAAACCTCCAATTGGAAAATCCCAGGCCCAGATGCAGTGCCTAACTTCTGATTAAAAGTATTAACATCTTTGCACAGATTTAGCGTAGAGTAAGAACTATTTATATGTGCACCCTGAACTGACACCAACCTGCTTAACAACAGGAAAAACAATGTTCCTACTTAAGAGTGAACCTGGAAGCTGCCTTAAAAACTATAGACCAATAACGTACCTTCGGATGACATATAAACTATACATGGGAATTGATGCCAACAGAATTTATAGTCATTTAGAAGAAAACTCAATTATGGCAGTAGAACAAAAGGGCAATAAAAGAAAGTCATATGGAACAATGGATCATTTGTTGTTAAATAAATTCATAGTGGAGAACTGTAAAAAGGGGAAAAATCTACCTATGGCATCGACTGATTATAAAACAGCATTTGATAGTATCTCACATTCATGCATAAAAGAGTGCTTAAAATGTATAAGCTCCACCCTACACTGATCGACTACATTACAGTGACCATGAAGCAGTGGCAGACCACTTTGCAATTAAGCCATGATAATGGACAAATTATTATCCCAGGGATAAAAATTCAAAGGGGATATTCCAGGGTGATTCTCTGTCACTGCTGCTACTCTGCCTTGCCCTTAACCCATTAAGCTGTCTACTTAACACCTTAGGCCATGGCTATAATTTGGCTCCTAGAAAAAGCAAAGTGTAAAGGTTTCTCATATTCTCTTTGTGAATGATTTAAAACTGTATAGCTCATCAGATGAGGAACTGAATGTGCAACTGCAAGTTGTCCAAACTTTTTCAGATGATATAAGAATGTCATTTGGTCTTGATAAATGTGCAAAAGCAACCTTTAAAGCAGGAAAACTGCAGCACCAGGAAAACATGAGTTTGGGACATGAATGTGATATAAAAGAACTTGAGCAAGAGGAAGTATATAAATATTTGGGAATCGATGAGGTATCAACAGTAAAACATGAACAAATGCGAATAAAACTTAGTAAGGAATACTTTAAAAGACTTATATTAATCCTGAAAATAGCGTTGACTTCTAAGAACAAAATCCAAGCTATAAACCAATTTGCTCTTTCTGTCCTAACATACAGTTTTGGTGTGATTGACTGGGCCCAAAACATGTTGGATAGATTAGATACAAAATCAAGAAGAATGCTTCATGCTCACCAAATAATTTAAAAAAGTCAGTTCATACCAAGATTATATATTCCCCATTCCAAAGGAAGAATGGGCCTCCTTGAAATTGATTACATGTATAGATCTGCAATTGTGGGACTCCACACATATCTGCTGACCTCACAAGACCCAAATGCAGTGAACGTTTTGAAACATGAGGAGAATAAATCTAAGATGACTTCTCTTCTTAATCTAGCAGATGCATATCAGCATCAAGCAGGAATGGAAATCAAACCAGAAGTAAATAAAAATCGGGCAGTAACTGAATGTGCCAAAAAACAAAAGAACGAATAAAAGGTGAAGGAGCACATGAGAAGGCTAGAAATGTGGGAAATGCATAAATATTGTTGCAAGCATAGACAACTTCTGGAAGAACCTCATGTTGATCAGAAACGAATGCAGTAATGGTTAAGGAGAGGCAAATTCAAACCAAGAGACGAAAGGTTAATAGTGGTGGCCCAAGATAGTGGGCTACATACACACTGGTTTACAAAGTCCATTGAACATGTGGGAGAAACAGACAAATGTAAGTTTTGTAAAACTTTATTGGAAACAGTTGCACACTTTTTTGCTGGTTGTGACATACTAATGGCAGAAGGTCTGTATACTGAAAGACAGAATAATGTGGCAAGACTGTTGCACTAGGGATTGTGCAAACATTATGATTTTGGAGTGGCTGAAAAACACTGAAAACAGGAGCCACAAAACATCATAGAAAACAATGACGTTTACATCACATGGGATCATCCATTATCAACAGTTCAAAAGATAGATGGTAGAAAACCAGATATAGTGGTCCATGAAAAGAAGACAAAAGTAGAATTGCTCATTGAAATCCAGTGACTACAATGTCTTGCATACAGAGACACAAAGTCATACAATATCAGGATCTTCAGGCAGAAATGAGAGCAATGTGGAAGAAAGATACTCAGACAGTTCAAATAGTAGTAGAAGCAACAGGTCTTATATAAAAAAACTACAATCGTATTTAGATATGTCATTACTGGGCACATTGTGTGTGCTGCGAAGAGTACTTTTGGCTGACATTAAAGATTGAAACAATACTAATTTCATGAAATTTAATCATACTTTGACTTAGGAATTGGATCCATTCCCGTCATGGTATTAGAAACCCAAAAGACTTGGAGAAATTAAAAAAGGACTCAGTTTTAGTTCTGAATGCCAATATAGTCAAATTAATTTTGTTTTTCTCCAAAAACTATCAACATGCCAAGTCAAACATCACCATTTCCACCTTCAGTTTCACACCCATTAAAGCTTGCTATCACACTAAGCGTCTTGGTCTCACCATTGATGAAAGTATCAGTTCTGATCTTCATATCCAGCAGGTTGACCAAACATTACCAAAAATTATGTCAAGTTGAAAGAACTAAATCATTCCTCACCAGCTTTACTAGAAAACAAGTGGCAAGGAGCCATATTATTACCCAGACTCTCATATGCATCATCAACATTTAACAACCATCATTCAGTCTAACACTCTAAACTTATATAGACCTATAATGAAATGCTGACATTTTTCACCAGCCTTATTACAAAAAAAAAACATCATTGCAAAGTTATCAATCAATATAACTGGCTAGATTTTCCAAATGTTCCTAAATCAATAAACTAAAACAATGAGTAAAAAGTTCACACAGGAAAACCAACTGGTTAAAAACACAAAAAGAAAACTCTATGAAAGCTAGACTTTTCACTGTGTGATACCTTAAACATTTGTATTAGAGGCAACATGGAATATATGCAAATCACACTTTAAGGATATCTAGTGTTTCAGCTAAATAGCAATTCTGAATGTCCATGACTTTTTCTTTTAAGTCTATTTATAGACAATTTCAGGCCAATAAAGCCAAACCCTCCAGCCGTGGACATGCATGTTTCTGCTTTCGTATGGCATCATGAGAACAGCATAAGAGGAATGTTTGACTTTTGGAAAACACAGGGTTGTCACACCCAAATGATATCCATAAGCATTAGGGTATTTACAAAATATCCCAACTAACAAACTAAAACAATGAGTAAAAAGGTCACACAGGAAAACCAACTGGTTAAAAACACAAAAAGAAAAATCTGGCAAAGCTAGACTTTCCACTGTGTGATACCTTAAACCTCTTGTATCAGAGGCAACATGGGATATATATAAATTATGCTTTAAGGATATCAAGTTTTTTCAGCTAAATGTCAATTCTGAATGTCCATGACTTTTTCCTTTACTTTTAAGTCTATTCATGAACAATTGCAGGCCAATAAACCCAAACACTCTAGCTGTGGACATGCATGTTCCTGCCTTCTTATGGCATCATCAGCACAGCATAAGAGGAATGTTTGACTTTTGGAAAACACAGGGTTAATCCATCACTCTATCTATTGCTTTTCAGTGGAGACCCTATGAGTAAAGCTCCATATTTAAATGTCAGAAAGGTAATCACTTAAATAATATTGTGTTGTACAATATAGCATAGAGAGGTCATAATATATGGTAGTCATGAGACAAAAAATTCCATGCTAGAATAAAGTAACTATGGTAGCTGAAGAAAAAAATAAATTGGTGTGAGAAGTTGAAAAACAGTAGAGAAGAAAGTTATTACGGAGGCAGAGAACGAGATAGTGATATGTTTAAAGGTGTGGTGTGAGATTAGCTTGGCTTGACTAAGCAGTGAAAAAAGTTCTATTGAGGAGGTGATTTTTTAGTATATATTTGAATTTCTAGGGGTATGTGATTTCACTAAGTGGTAGTGAGAATGAATTCCACATCTTGGCTGTATAACAGTAGATTTTGGTTGTATTTTATGATGAATATAAACACTCATTATGTGTTGTATGTTAAGTATTCTCACCCCTAAATAGGAGGTGTATTTTACAAGTATATAGTTTTTGATTGGTTGTTCATTTTTTTTCCTTTATAGCTTTCTCTATTTCATACTTCCATGATGGCATTTCATTTCTCCCCTTCCTTTCCCTTACTGCCCTGTGTTTTTGTTATAAAACTCTATCTGTTTTTAATTTAGCTGCACAGTATTATAGCCTATTTACTTCTGTTATAGCATATGAATTTCTATGAACAGTCTTAAATTGCTCTATTTGTTTTATCAAACTTCAAACATTTTGGATTTTATTGACTTTCTGTAGTCTAATTTCTTTCATTGATTTTAATATATCAGTCCATCTCTATTAAATCAAGCAACTATTTTCTTAGCTCATTTTCTTTGAAACTGAAAGCACATTCTTTGTTCTTAATTTCCTGCGGGCATTCTACAGAAAGTTCCAGAGAATCTTTTTGTGCCATATTCTCTTCAGTTTCATCCTGTGTCATTAATTGCTCCTTCACTGGCCTATCACTCCATAACATTGACTGTGAGAGTTGCCACAGTTTTCTTTTCCTTCCCTTGCTGTACAACTCCAAGTGAATTTTTGTATTGGTTTTCTGTGGAAGACTCCACAGTATCTTCATATGGCAACTGATCAGATGTTTCCCACTCCACTGGTTTCTCCTTCATTTTGGGATCCATTGCTCTTTTCTGTTATCAGAGTTAGATTTTCTACATTAAATTCTTTACTTCGCAGGTATTCCATAACTTGAGTTTCTACTTTTTTAACTTCTACTTTACTAATCTTCTGTTCTACATTCCTTCTTTATGATCTTATTTTTGTATTGTGAGATTTTCCATATCTGGATCTCTTTGTTTGTATTTCTCATTGAATATCTTTGGGGTTGCTTTTTTGTATTGATTAATTTGACTTTCTCCTTTGTATAAATATTACAGCATATCAGATTTGTCTTTCTTTCCCATGCCCATATTTCATTGTTATAGCTTTCAAAAATCTCTAGATTTTGTTCTTCACATTTTTGTACTTCCTTAGTTGCTTCTTTTTCCAAGCATCCCAATGTTTCTTGGCTATATATTTTTTCCTAAATTTTTTGTATTAATGAACACAAATTTGCATTTGACAGTTTTTTTGTGCAAGTATTTTACTTTCCTCTGTTTTCTCTCTTAATATTTTTATATATCTTCTGTCCAGAAATTCTGGGCTTCTTGCATAACAATAACAATACATAATTTCTCTTTTATCCTCAACAGTCCACTGCCTCATCTTTATGGCTGTTTTTTGACATGTCAGTTTTTGTGATTTTTGTAGACTACTACTTTCTTCTATAATGGGCGGGGGGCATCCTCCCCCTGAACCTTACCTATCCTCATTGTAGGAACATTTCCATGTCTCGATGATTCTATATTGTTATATTTTTCCACTCCTGGCACCAGTGTACCTACCAGGATTGGGGGCTTTTTTATCCTGGAACTTGTGCACCCAGATTTTTTTATTTTTTAACCAACTTCTGTCCATGATATATTCTATATAAAATGCAGTCTATATATTAGTGTCATCTTGGTGAGATTTTTTAAAAACAGGGTCCACCTCATGAAGGTATTCACCAAGACTTGAGGATGAATTCAATTATGCAATACTACTCTCCTTTGCTTGCTAATTTTATCATCTCTGTGTTCAAAATGTGTACTGAGAATGACAGTCCTGATAGCTAATATTTTTGAGGCCACTTATCTATTAAGTTATAAATCTCTGAGGTCTTATAATTTTAAACAATTTTTAAAGAATTTAAAAAAAAATATTTTTTTATAATTATTTATGTCTGTAATGTTGTTTATACTTTTTTATTGGGTGTATAACTTATTGGATATTTAGATTAACATATTTTTGGTAAATATCTATGTAGGTTTTATGTTTTATATGTTTTAATGTACTTAATATTTATTGTTTAAAACTGATAGGCAGGGTATTTTATAGGTTTTTATTCACCATACAATATTATTGGTTTTACACATAGGTATTTTTACTTCAACCCCTCTCTGTGGTTATGAGGGAAGTTTTGGTAAAACCTCTGAGTTTATCCATATATTCCAAGTACTTTATTAATATAAAGGTTGCTAGTGAGTTGCATAAATAGTTGCAGATTTTTTTAGGATTCCATTTTTAATATTATTTATAATGGATTACATTGCATAAACGTGAGGTTTAGTCAAGTGAATTGTTTAGTTTTAACATTTTACATATGATGTAAATATCACATGGTTTATTTTTTTTTAAATGTTCAATATTAGTGACAATTATTTAATTGCTTCATTGAAAAGAGTATTTAAAGGATTTAGTGGCTTAAATTGGTACTAGTTGTCTGAAGAAGTTTCGATATCTTGAGAAGAAAAATGCGTTGATCCAGTAAAGTATTTAGTGTGTTTTTTTATTTCCTGGTTTATTTGTTCCTGTTGTATTCATTATTAAAGTTTGGACTTTATCTGTTTTTTGTGGCAATCTTTTTGCCTCCAGAGTGCTTCTTTTTTTGGTTAGTTACATGGTTGGCACCTTTGGTGCTCTATGGCACTTGTTTTTCCTGAGCTCTGTATTTTTGAATCTATGAGGTCTGTCAAATCAAGCAGTATGTTTAGACAAGTGCATGCTATAAGGTGCATTATATTAAATGTGGGTCTTATGCAATATGAGTAAAGGAAAATTAAGGCTGCTTTGGTCTAGTGCAGATACTTTTGGAAATTAAATAATCAGACACATTGCTTTCTGGACTATTCTGGAGACATTCTGGTCAAAGTTTTATCAGCTAGAGTTTCTAGATCCCTTATGACAATACGTGATTGATGGAGTGCATCACCTATACTGTTTGTGAAAATATTTTATATACAAAAATGCACTATGTTGTATTTTTGAAATTTAAGGTGAGATCTTTTTTCTTTGCACTAATTGTAAACATGTTCTGATCTATGTTGTAGCAATTGTGAGTCAGTAGAAAATTGAATAACACACCCTAATTTGCAGTCGTCTGCTATTTCAGGTAACCATAGGCCAGGAACATTGTTCTGAAGGGCTAAGAGATACACATTAAATAGGGGAGGGCTCAATAGTGAACCCTGTGGTGTACCACTGGTAGCTTTTATGCTTTCAGAAGTGGCACCTGTGACTTTAACCACAAGAGTTTTTATCAGACAACCAAATAGCTAAACACCACAGAGCATAAGGATTAATATTCAGATTTACAAGTCTTTCAATAATGCCTGCATTCTGTAACATATAAAAGGCCTTAGCCAGAAATTAATGAAGGTTAAAAGGCAGGACCTTACTTTGACTTTGTCTTGATACATTGATGAAGATTCAGGGTTAAGAGATTTTCATGGTTCAGATTAATCAGTTCTTTTTTAAGGAAAACTTTTATTAATTTAATATATTTACAAGTTATACACAGAACAGAAGAAATTGAAAACCATATAATTGTTATACAATGAAAGGAATGCATTGACTCATCAAGGTAATATTATACAATTAACACATTAATAATCTTGGTATTTAAATAGCAACATTTCAAGGTTATCCCAACCACTAAAAGTCTTA